>NC_056743.1:1754549496-1754849496 GCF_019279795.1 Protopterus annectens
TTTTTTAATTTCTCCAAGTCTTTTGGGTTTATAATACCATGACAGGAATGGACCCCATTCCTAAGTCAAAGTATGATTAAAGTTCATGAAATTAGTATTGTTTCAATCTTTGATGTCAGCCAGTAGCGCTCTTCGCAGCACCCGCAATGTGCCCAGTAATGACTTTTTCTGCAGTTTATATGGAGTTACATGTACTGATAACATATCTAAATATGACTGTAAATTATTTTTTATAAGACCCGTTGCTCCTACTACTATTGGAACTGTCTGGGTATCTTTCTTCCACATTGCTCTTGTTTCTTCTTGCAGATCCTGATATTTTATGACTTTGTGTCTGTCTGTACGCAAGACGCTGTAGTCACTGGGTGTGGCAATTTCACTGATCAATGCTACTCTTGTCTTCTTTTTGGACCACTATATCTGGTTTTCTAGCATCTGTCTTTTGAACTGTTGGTGATGGATGATCCCATGTGATGTAACTTCTTCATTTTCTATGATGCTTTGTGGCTCATGTTTCCAGTGTTTTTCAGCCACTTCAATACCATAATGTTTGCACAATTCCCAGTGCAACAATCTCTGTCTAGTGCATCCTTCTTGTTTTCCTATGTAATCTATCCAACATGTTTTGGGGCCAGTCAATCACTCCAAAACTGTAAGTTAGGACAGGAAGAGCAAACTGGCTTATAGCTTGGATTTTGTTCCTGGATGTCAGTGCTGTTTTCAAGATTAATTTAAGTCTTCTGAAGTATTCCTTACTACGTTTTGTTCACATTTGTTCATGTGTTATTGCTGATACTTCATCAGTTCCCAAGTATTTATGCACTCCTTCTTGCTCAAGTTCTTTTATATCACATTCTTGTTCCAAACTGATGTTTTCCTGGCGTGGCAGTTTTCCTGCTTTAAAGGTTGCTTTTGCACATTTATCAAGACCAAATGACATTCTTATTTCATCTGAAAAAGTTTTGACAACTTGCAGTTGTGCTTTCAGTTCCTCGTCTGATGAGCTATACAGTTTCAAATTAATACCTTTCAACAGTGAGATCCCTTTGATGCTTTGCAAGCTCTCTGCGAACTATGGCTTTTGCTGTAGCAGGCAACTGAGTAAATGCCAGAAAAATCCTACTAGGACAGCTGAACTTTATTTGGGGTTAATCAGAGTCTCTTTAATTAATGGCAGGTGTGTACCGAAGAAGACTGAATGCTGTAATTAAATCAAATGGCGCTTTAACAAAGTATTACTTTAAGGGTGTGCACACTTAAGCAACCAGCTTACTGTATGTTTTTAATTTTTTATATTTTTTTCCCCTAACAGATTTGTTTGTTTTTCAATTGAATTGTACAGGTTATATGTCACATTAAAGGTGAGAAAAGTTTTGAAATGATTTATTGTGGTCTCATTTTTTATATCACAAAAACCTGGCATTTTAACAGGGGTGTGTACACCTTTTATATCCACTTGATATATAGATAGATTATATATATATATATATATATATATATATGAAAACGCAAACTCACGTGTGTATGTATGTATATTTTATATATATATATATATATATATATATATATATATATATATATATATAGAGAGAGAGAGAGCCTCCTCCTCTATATATCCTCCTTCTCCTCCTCTCACACACAGTCCCTGGTTTGGCTGCTTCACCCCCCCCATAGTTTTGCTGCTTAGTGCTGTCAATTATTTTGGGGGGGGGGTGCATGGCCAGGATGAGACTAGGATAGCAGCACTTTTCTTCTGCTCTGCTACTACATATATTTCTGCCAGGAAATTTTATTTTGGAATAATCCTAAACAACTCAAAAAAGATTATATTTAAAAAAATTCTTAAAATTCAACTATTCTCCTGTCAAATTCTGAGAGAGAAAATTTCTTCACTGTATTCTGCAGCACCATGAGTTATATAAAGTCAGCATCTCAGGACTCTGCATTCAAAAAAAAAGAGCTTCAGTCATTACTGACTAATATTCAAGAATTGTCTTTGAAAATAGATAGATTGGACATCAAAAGAGATGACTTTAAGAGAAACTGTTCCAAAGAAATGGAAAAAAATTAATGAAGCTGTGCAGTTACAGAGAAATCAGATTTCTGGCATTGAAGATTCCATGAATGATATGGAAGGAAGACTGAATAAAGGGGAGAACATTATTGAATACCTGTTAAAACAGAACAATTCTTTATTAGCCAAAATAGATTGATCTTGAGAACAGGCCCTGTAGGAAGAGCATTTGTATTTTGGTCTACCAGAAGGAACAGAAGGTAAGAGTATGGTTAATTTCTTGTCTGCCTGGCTCCCTGAAACTTTAGATTTGCCTGAATGTCTCTCTTTTGGTATAGAGAGAGCACACAGTGATCTCTGGTTATTCCTGTATCAAAGTCCAGTACTTCCCCAAGGTCTATTGTTGTTAAATTTATTTCATCCGAGGATGTTTCTGTCTTTCGGCTTTTCCCAGTTAGGGGTCACCACAGCAGAACTCCAGTCCGCTAATGATTGGCAGTAGATTTTTACGTGTCAAGTTGCCAGCCTTGACGCACAACCTTCAATGAAGGTACACCCATTCACACATGTCTCCACACAGAAGACGCTGTAGCTGAGAATCGAACAGGACAACTTCTTACTGTGAGGCGACATCGCTACCGCAGCACCACCACAAAGAACTGATACTCAAAACTGCCTGGGCTAAGCCGCCACTTAAAGCAGAAGGAAGTAGTATTTGTTTTGATAATGACTGTTCAGTAACAGTGATGTCTAAAAGGAATCATTTCCTTCCCCTTATAAGAGAACTTAAGAAACAGCAGATAAAAGTACATTTACTGTTCCCAGCCAGGCTGAAGATTTTCCATTCTAATGGGCTTAAATTCTTAAATTATCTTGACCTAGCATTGTCATATCTACAAACTAACAAACATTTTTGAACAAACAAAGGATATGGACTGGACCATTATTACCTTAACAAGACAAATGGAGACAAATGGAAATAAGACAAATGAGAAAAAAAAAAGTTAAGGGGAAAATAAAATGCTTTCCTTTTCCCTTTTATTTACAAAGGAAATAACAAGATGTCAGGGATTGTTGTTTTTTTTTCTTTATATGTAAGCAAGTTTAGTTTTGCTTCTTTACGAGCAAAACATGAAATGACAACATGCTCAAATATTGCATAAATATGAATCAGAAAGTCAAGAAGCAGTCTACTAATGTAAGGTAAGTGAATTCTTTTTTTCTGTCTTATGCTTGTCTAATTTACAGAAAATTAAGAATAATTTTAATATCATGACAAAATATTATTAGTTTCCCTTAAATGAAGCATACATAGTATATGATATGAAGGGCTGCATACAGAATTGCTTATTTAGGAACTAATGCGTACTTTATTTTTGAAATAGAAAATGTCTGCAGTGTAACACATAGTTGAATTTGTTGTGTCTTTCGGCTTTTCCCGGTTAGGGGTTGCCACAGCAGAACTCTGGTCCGCTAATGATTGGCAGTAGACTTTTACGTGCCAAGTTGCCAGCCCTGACGCACAACCTTCAAACGAAGGTACGCCCATTCACACATGTCTCCATACAGAAGACGCTTTAGCTGGGAATCGAACAGGACGTCTTACTGTGAGGGGACAATGCTACCGCAGCACCACCACCGCAGTTACAGTTGTATGATTCATAAAAACTGCAGTTACTTACTAAAGGGAGACATACTATGAGTGACATTTCATGCTTTCTTTTTATAAAAAGGAAAAAAAACATAAATAGCATTAAATTAAAACTGCTACTTAAATGGTATACTAAAAGAAATGGCAGATCAACATCTTCACCTGAGTGTGGAAGCAACTCACCGTAATTATTAACTACAGTAACGTTAGAAAAGCTATTTCACTAAAACTAATAGTAAAACCTAAAAGCTGCCTGTCTTCCTAGTGTATAGATTTAGACACTATGTTATAGTTCTATTTAATAGAATGATTTATGATGTGCTGGATTGGGGGAGGGGGATGATTACAGTTGCTATGGATGTGTGTTTTGATGTTGTTTAACACTGGAGAAATTGTGAAGTTTTAAATGGTTTTGAAATAGTCTCTATACATAGATGAAATGTTCAGATTGAATATGAAAGATATGGAAATTGTTGTAACTGAGGGGTTGTCCCTATGTGAAGTGTTTCTGTGGTAGTTAGAAATGAAGGCCCTCTCTCCATAGCTTGATCTTTTTTTTACTTCATTTAGAACACATGAAGCTTTCTCTGGTAAACAGCTAGAGTTCAGTTGGAATTCCAACTTAAACAAGAGAACAGAGTTGTTCATGTTCAGAGTCTCTGATTGACAGGCTGCTTTAGAATGTTAATTTGAATAAAAGGCGGGACCTTTTAAATATGCATTAGCTCAAATTTCACTGCAACTATAGTTAAACATACAAACTGCCATTGAAGAAGGGAAACAATTTTAATGTTACACATACTGTGAAATACCTTTGAATACATTTATAAGTAAATACATTTGAAAGCAAGCATTTGAAGTTTGATAGTAGTCAATGAATGGTAAAACAAAACAAAACAAAAAAAACATATATATATATATATATATATATATATATATATATATATATATATATGTAAAATGTTTAGAGCTTCATTATTAGATGCTTGACATTGCATACCTCTCAAATGTACCTCATTATGAGGGACGTTCCTTGTTTTGGGTCTTAAAAAGTCCATGTTCCTCAAAGTTCCACATTTAAAGGGTTTGTTATACATTCTGTGTTAGGAATATTTTAACTGATATTCATGGTAAATAGTACTGAATCATATTAAGTCATCAAAAGAAATTTTGGTACTTACGTATTATTGCAACCAGATTTTCGCGGTTGCGGTAATACGCTTGTTGGCTCAAAAAACGGATTGTGGGAATAAAATAAAGTTGAATGTGATGTTTTCTGTTGGGAACAACCTTGTTTGTTCCAAATTCATAACCTAAATGTACGCGGAAATGTGAATCTTGCTTTACGTACTTCAACATTGGTTGCACTGCCATCGTACTGAAAATGAATCAAGGACGCCTGGGAAATGTTTCTTTTTACTGCTGGCGTACTGCGAGTAGGAGTATTACAACACTGACTTTACATTTGCAGGAGAACATGTGGAGCAGCACATTTCTGGGGTAAATAAGCTTTTATTTAAAAAAAAAAAAGCAAAATAATACAAGTAAAACGGAATAACAGATTAAGCAATTAAGAGGTAAACGTCTTGTACGACGGCGGCTAAACTGAATATGACATGTGGCGTTAGGTTGTAGTATGATAAATATGTATGTAGTATTTGACAGCACCGGATTTAATTTTTTTGGGATACTAGTTAGTCTTGCAATGTTTTCTGGATGTTTTGTATAGCATTTGACAGCAGCAGATTTATTTTTTTGGGGAGTAGTTACTCTTGCAATGCTTTCTGGAGGTTTGGGATAGCATACTTGTGGATGTCTTCCGGATGCTATGGGCAGCATATTTGTGGATGTATTCTGGATGATTTAGGAAGCATTCTTGTGGATGGCTCAGTCACTGGGTTACAGTTTTTGGTAGTATGGGGAGTAATTGTCTGCAAAATGTCAAAGTTTCACTTTAACTACATTTACCGGCTCGCGGCTTGAGATATGGAACGTTTGTTACACACAACTGCTATAGGAAAATGTATTTCCAGTGACATGATGTTGGGGAAACGGCATTGCTTGAAACAAGCACTCATTTTTTACATGTTATACTGTCTTTCCTATCTAAACAATGATATTTAATAAAGTTAACATTGTCAGTGTGATTCTGTATATATTTATAGTTACATTCACACACCGGGAAGCAAGCGGTATTAAATCAAAAATCTGGTTGCGATAATACGTAAGTACCATCATTTTTATAAGTATAAAATAACACATTTTAACCATCCTGTGACCTTCCTAGTTGAAGTTGTTAGTAAGCTGTTAGAAGATGTTCCACATTTTGCCCATTTGTTCCACATTATGAGATGCAGTGTTCCTCATTTAGGAAATGGAAGGTTAAGAGCTATGCTTGACATACAAGATATGAATATGTTGTCAGTACACTTGAAAGTCTCATACGTAAAGCAAAAGAAGCAATAAACTGTATACTTGACAGAAATAACATAGGAGGCTTTAATTTACAGCAATAAAGCACTGAATATAAACAAACAATGAAATATTATTTATGCATATTCATTTACTTTAATATAATCTTATAAAGAGGGAATAAAAGGTTCTGAAAGTACATCGGTCTTATGGTGGAACACACACAACATTTTAAATTGTGCAGCAGTCTTTCATATTATAGATAAGGAACAATAAGAAGAGATGTAAGCATATCTTACTTTAACACCTTAATGAACACATAGAACTGGAAAATATATATGTTAAATGACAGGTTAAGATGTGAAATAATAGTTTGTTTATATATTAACAATGCTTTAAAGGATACAGGTTCATTTTTATTGTATTGTTAATGGCATCATATTTAATTGTAGTAAAGTAGATCGGGTTTTATTTTTTTGTCAGATGTTTGCTTGGATGGTTAGACTATTCAAGCAAGGAGTGTTAGACTCCCGGGGGGGGGGGTTAGAGGGATTTTAAAAGCAAATGTTTAATGATAATTATATTTTTTGGCTTTTTTCGAGTGTCCAAAGAAGTAACTATTGTATATCTAATCAAATCTTCAAATGTTAATGTTCACATGATGATTACTAAGCAGTTCTTTACTAACAGTGTCATTATCTATGAGAAATACATATATACTTTTGATCAGTAGGACATATGGCATTTATTAACTGTATTTCCATAAATGTCAAAGGATTAATTAACAGATGCAAGAGGGGTAGCTTAAACAGATATTTTAAGTTGTTTAATTCTCAAGTTATTTTTTTTTTTTTACAAAAAACACACATTAACAGAAGACATAAACAGGTTAAATACTAAAAACTACACTATATTATCCAGTTCACAGTATAATCAAAAAAGGGGGGGGTTGCTATATTATAAAGAAATTCACTGTCTATCCCTGCAGTTATAGAAACATATCAAGATGATAAAGTATGCTTTATACTGTAACTAAAAGGTATAATAAGAGGATATTAACTCTTATTAACTTGTATTGGATTCCTGGAATGGGACTTACAACAAGTAATTCAAAACTCAAAAGGCAGTATCATTCTTGCAGGAGACTTTAATTGTATATTGTAACCAAGTGATACTAACACAGTAGGTAAAAGGAGAATACAGGCATCTGCAAAGGCATTGTTAAAATTTACTGAATTATTTCATAATTGTAAGTGTTATTCTAAGCCACTTAGTTTTGGTTTAAGCACTTGGGCTTTAGGTCTACCCCTTAGCTCTCCCTGGCCTCTCTTCCTCAGATTCTGACAAACATGGATGGACATTTTCCTACAGTTTCTCCTGCCAGTCTGGTTGATATGGGCATCCTGAGACAGTGTAGCAATTGCCTCATGTACATGGACAACCATCTACGACTACCACCTAGGATCACAATTTGTGAGAGATGCAATTACATTAGGAACCTACAGTCTATGCTTTCTCCCTCACAAGACAGTTTATCTGGCTTTGAGAAGGTTGTCAGCATAATCACTACACCTCAAACACCACCCACACCTACATAACACACACACCCACATAAGCAGAGGTTCTCAAGAAAAACATACCCAAATAAAGGAGACCTCCGAGGCAAAAATACATGTGATCTCCACAACCCTTCACACCACATACCCCACATAGTCCACACACTTGTGACTCATAGCCACTAAGGCTTAATATTAGTCATAGGAGACTCCATTGTGAGACACACAGATGTGCCTCTCACCAGGCTGGATAAGGAGAAAGTCATGGTTAGTTGTTTGCCAGGTGCCAGAATCTACCATATCACACACGCACTCGTCTCTCAACAACAGGTACTGTTATAACTCTGTCATAGTCCATGTTGGTATGAATGACTTGAGACGTACCTCCCTGGACTATATGAAGAGAGACATGATTGAGCTCCCTGAACATGTGTCCCAGGCAGGTATGTGCCTGTCCTTAAGCAGCATGCTACTGTCACCCAGAATGATGCCTCAATACAAACAGAAAATGATTGACTTTAACAACTGGCTTAGTTTCTGGTGTCATTCCAGGGGGATCCAGTACCTGACAGCCTAGGAAGATATGATTGACAGACCATGATGCTTTGCCAGAGATGGCCTGCATCTGTCTCATTTGAACTTCAGGCTTCAGGGAAAGGCTCTTGCCTCCTCAATAGTGCCTTTTTTAGGAAAAGTGATGAGGTCAAAACTACCAACATAAAAATTTCAACAAAACAAATTAAAGATTATGCTGCTAAATGCTAGGAGTCTAAACATGAAACTGCACTCATTGTAAGTATTGTTAACCCTGGATGATGCAACCATTTATGCAGTCACAGAAACCTGTTTCAAAGCTGCGGAGAGCATTCCAGCCTTACCTGGTTGCTCATCCTATCATACATTCAGACCCCAAACTGTGGGCAGCAAAGCCAAAGAAGGGTGGAGTTTCCATATATATTAAAGACATACACACCTCCAGGCTGGTCAAACAGTATGATGCACAGCGGACACTCTAGGTGTAGTTAACCATTGACAAGATCCCCTATTCAAATCATAGCTAGCTACACACCCCCAAATTTGACACAAGATACCCACTCCACCTATCTGGACCTCTTCAAATCTATGAAGATTCAACCCTTTACCCTGATCCTGGGTGACATTAACTACCCAAACATAGACTGGAAGAACTACTCATGCCATAACAGAAATGCCCAACGTTTCCTCGATTTTGTCAGTGCAAATGTCTTGGAACAGCTAGTTGATACCCCCACAAGAGGTGATAATATCTTGGACTTGGAATTAACCAACATGAGTAACCACTGCAGCATCCCTACAGTATCATCCTTCCTGGTAAGATCCAACCATAAAACAGTCACTTTCGATGTCACCATCTCCCACAACCCCCCCTCTAGCTAGGGTCAAACAAAAAAACTTCTCCAAAGCTGATTACAACCTCCTGAGGATGGTATAAACAGCTTCACAGCCCCTTCCTACTGTGTAGGAACTGGCACCAATGTCCAAATCTGCACCAAAGTACTATACAAGCATTTATATAGATGCATGGAGTCAGGAATACCCAACAGGACAAAATCATCCTTTGCAAGGAAGAGTAAACCTGTGCAATGACCATCTGCAATAAATAAACTGTATAACAAAAGGAAAAAAATTGCTGTCCAGGACCAAGAAGGAGCAGGTGCCCAATTGGAAGCAATCACTCCTTAGCCTGAACAAGCAAATAAGAGCACTAGTGAAATCCTCCAAAGCCAACTTCGAGTCCAAATTGGCCACATCTAGTAGAAACAATCATAACCAGGCTAAACAAGGAGAAGGTTACTGTCAGCTGCCTGTTGGGTGCCAGGATCCGCCACATAACCCACACACTCAGGTCACTCCACAACAAGTACAACTATGACTGTCATTGTCCATGTTGGTGTGAACGACCTGAGATGTACCTCCCTGGACTACATGAAAAGAGACATGGAAGAGCTCTCCAATCTTGTAACCCAGGCAGGTATGACCCTAGCCCTGAGTAGCATTCTGCCATCACCCAGAATGATACCGCAGTACAAGGACAAAATGATTGACTTCAACAATTGGCTAAGCTTCTGGTGTTATTCTAAAGGGATCCAGTATCTGTCTGCCTGGGATGACATGGTCGACAGACCCTGATGCTTTACCAGAGATGGCCTGCACCTGTCACCCCTGGGATTCCGGATACTGGCTAAGGTTCTTGCCGCCCCTATAGTGCCTTTTTTAGACAAGGTTCAAATGACAAATTCACCACCGTAACAGGAACAGGCAAGCAAAAACTGAGGGTGATGCTACTCAATGCTAGAAGTCTAAATCTCAAAATGCACTAATTCGAGGCACTCCTTAAAATGGAGAACATCGATATCTGTGCAGTGACTGAGACCTGGTTCAAGGCTCCAGAGAGCACCCCTGCACTACCAGGCTATAACTCATACCACACTTTTCAGCCATGCAACCTGGACCGGAACACCAAATGTGGAGGTGTGTCCATATTCATTAAGGATATCTACACCTCCAGGCTAGTTGCTCAGCATAAGGCATCCGAGGTTATCCAAGTGCAACTAACTCTGGGCAAAACTGCAATCCAAATTGTAGCTTGCTACAGATCCCCCACCATGGCCCAGGATTCCCACTCCTCTTTTCTTGATGTACTGGAAAATATTAGGGTTCAACTAAACACCATAATAATGGGCAATTTCAACTACCCCACCATTAACTGGAAAACTACTCATGTACCAACTCCTTCGCTCAAGGCTTTCTTGAATTCATAAACGCCAATGCCGTGGATCAACTTATCCACACCTCCACCACGGGCAACAATATTCTAGATCTAGTCATTACCAACATGAGTGACTAGTGTTCCACACCCGAAATCAACGCCTCATTGGTCCGATCTGACCATAAGCTAATCACCCTAGATATCCACATCCTGCCCCCACCCCCCCATTAAAGAAACCATGGTAAAAAATGTATCCAAAGCCAACTTCATGCTTCTTAAGAAAGAAGTGGTGAACTTCATGACACCCATGCAGATGGACAATACAGTTACGACTACTGAGTCCTACACAATTGCACTTTATAAGCACTTACACGAGTGCATGGATCGTCCTATCCCAAACAGAACCAAGATGCTTTCTTCCAAAAAAAGGAAACCAATCTGGTAGTCCCCTGCCATAAACAAACTGTAGACCAGATGGAAGAAACTGTTGCAAAAGACAGTAAAATCACATGAGTGGAGGAGCTACCTGGTCAGCCTCAATAAGAAGCTGTGATCCCTGATAAAACCCTCCAAAGCTAGTTACGAAAACAAAATTGCCACTGATTCTAAAGACAACCACAAAGCATTCTATAGCTATGTCAAGAATCTCAATGGCAACACTCAGATCTGCTCTGAGTTACAGCACAATGGCACTAAATATACAGACCAAACTGATATTGCCAACATCCTGGCAGATAGGTTCAGTGCTAACTTTAGCCCCCTCTCACCCCCTAAAGGGCCCATCTCTATACCGAAAGAATGCAAAGTTCCTGTAATCACGGCTGCACAGGTAAAAACCACACTCTCCAAAGCCAAGACCACAGCATCCATGGGACCTGACAACATCCCAGGCTGCGTTATACATGAACTACAGAACAAACTGGCACCCCACCTAAGTACCATGTTCAATCATAGCCTCACCTCAGGCTTTGTGCCTGCTGAATAGCTCACAGCGACGGTTATCCCAATCCACAAGGGTGAGCCACCATGGACCCCGGGAACTACCGTCCCATTAGCCTGATGAGCCTGGTCTGCAAGGCCATGGAACGTATCATCATGGATCTTATAAACAAAGACATTGGTAATCTCCAAACTCTGGACCCCCCCCCCCCCCCCAGTTCAGGTTTGTAAAAGGCAGATTATGTCTCCAAAACTGATAGACTGCTTTGAAGCAGTCACCAAAACCATACACGAGGATTCACACAGCCTATCTAGATCTCGCCAAGGCTTTCAAAACCATCCCCCACTCTGGAATTATAGATAAACTCACTAAACTAGGTATAAATCCCTATGTCACAAGATGGGTTGACAACTGGCTCACTGACAGAACCCACAATGTGAAAGTAGCAGACTCCAAATCTGACTTCAGACCAGTGACAAGTTGAGTACCACAGAGTTCAGTCCTGGGTCCCCTACTGTTTGGTATCTACTTCTCTGAAGTACAGGCTAACACAAAAGGTCTTTGGCTAACGAAGTTTGCAGATGACTGCAAACTAGGAGCCATAATCGAAACTCCTAACGATGTGGACATCCTACAAAAGGGCCTCACTGAGACAGATGCCTGGTGTCAAAGCCATGGCCTCAAGCTCAATGCCAAAAAGTGCATTGTCAACCCCTTTGGTAAAAACTCTGTACCCATGAACTACAACATAGGTGGTAGTATACTGAACACCGAAAGTGTGATAAGTGACCTTGGAACACTGGTGGACAGTACTTTCTTCTTTGATAATCACATCGCCACAGTAGTCAGGAAATCCTTCTATGTGGCACACCTCATCACAAAAGGTTTCTCATCCAGAAAAAAAGAGGTCATTGTTCCCCTCTACTCATCACTCATTAGACCCATTATAGAGTGCCACACCCCTTTTGGTATGTACCTCACAAGACATCTACAACAACTGAAAAGTCCGCAGAAATACCTCATAAAGAGGATTACCAGCCTCAAACAGATGCCTTATGCAGACCGTCTCAAAAAACTCTAGCTTTACTCTGTCACGTATTGCCTACTCAGAGGTGATCTCTGCCTAACATACAAAGCTGTGTCAAACCCAGAGCTGTTGGACATGCTCCACTTAAAGAAATCCCAATCCCTCCGAGCTACATGCTCTAGGGACCTAAAGCTTGTCACCAGAATAAATAGAACATGCCGGAGGGATAGATTCCTGTCCCAGAGACTTCCCATACTCTGGAATATACTACCTATCTATATCAAACAAAGCTCCTCATTAGCATTATATTGATGGGAAATAGGAAATTCACCCTAGGGATCACCTCTGTGGCTCTGCTCGGCAGTAGCACAGGAAAATAATTTTCTTGGGTGGCAAAAGCCAGGGTACCTTTTTGGCTGGGCTTGTATAGGCCCCAGGGCCGATAGCTTAGTACCTTCCTATGAACCTATGAACCTATAAGGCCTTCTTCACATATGTCAGCAGTATCAAAGGAATTACCCAGATCTGTTCAAACTGGTGGTCAAGGACACCACATACACAAATGTTGTAGATATAACCAACCTGCTGACTGACAGTGAGTCCAATTCATCCAAAGCCTTTGTACCGGCTTTGTCCCAGCTGAGTGGAGGACAGCCACTTTGCACAAAGGTGAAGCATCCCCTCATCTGCCTTGCTAGCTTGATCTACAAGGTCATGGAATGGATCATCATGGACATCATTAACAAGGACATTCTCAACCTCCAAACCCTTGATCCCACATAGTTTAGCTTCATCAAGGGGAGGTCATGTCTGTTAAATTTGGTCGACTTCTTTGAGACAGTCACCAAAACCATGGACAAGTGGAAAATGGTGCACACTGCCTTCCTTGACCTGGCCAAAGCCTTCAACACTATTCCCCACTCGGGCATAATAGATAAACTCTCTCAACTAGGCATCAATCTGTATGTTATCAGATGGGTAGCTAACTGACTCACTGATAGAGCCCACCTAATCAAAATATGGGAAGCCACGTCAAGCAATAGACCCGTAACGAATGGTGTAGCCTAGGGATCAGTATTGGGGCCTCTGTTATTTGGAATATAATTTTCTGAGGTGCAGGCCAAAACCAGTGGGCTATGGCTGACCATGTTTGTGGATGAGTGCAAGCTGGGCATTGTCATCAATTCTCCTAGTGATGTGGACATCCTCCAAGAGGGTCTCATCCAAACAAATGACTGGTCCCAGAAACATGGCCTCAAGCTAAATACCAAAAAATGCATCATCATCCCCTTTGGGGAAAGTGACATCCCCACAAATTATCACATTAATAACAATGTCCTAAGCATGCAGTCAGTCATGAGGGATTTGGGCACCCAGGCTTATAGCAACCTGACTTTTAACCACCATGTTGCTTCCGTTGTACAGAAATGTTTCTACATGTTCCACCTCATAAGTAAGGGTATCTCATCCAGGGACAAGGAGGTCATAACATCCCTGTATTCTTCCCTTATAAGGCCCATTATTGAGTACAGCACTCCTTTTGGCATGTACCTTGCAAAGCACATGCAGCAGCTGGAAAGACCACAGAGGTTCCTCACCAAGAGAATCCAGGGCCTCAGACATCTACACTACATAGATAGGCTAAATGCCCTGTCCCTCTACTCAGTTTCATACGGACTCCTCAGAGGAGACCTCTGTCTGACACACAAAGCAATCTCAGACCCCGCCTTGATTAGACTGCTGCATATCCGCAAGTCAAGCTCCACTGGAATAACCTGCACATGTGACCTCAACCTGGTCTGTGATATCAATAGGACTTGGCAGGACAATTTTGTGTCCCAGAGACTCAACCATCTGTGGAATAGACTCCCTGTCCATGTCAAGCAGAGTACCTCATTATCCCTTTTTAAGCACAACCTGGATAACTGGATGGAAAACAGAAAATACACCCCTGGGATTCCACCTGTGTCCTTGCTGGACAGGGGCATCAGGTTCTGACTTGTTTAAACATGGTCTAAACTCTTGGCTAGGCTTATAAAGGCCTTAGGCCCAATAGCTTAGTAACTTCCTATGATCCTTAGAGACATAAATTAATTTTCAGAACCAAATTCATTATTTTTTACCTATTATTCGCATAGATATGGAACACAATCCAGAATTGACATAGTTTGTGTGTCTAATGACCTGACTGATACACTAGGCAAAGTCAAAACAAGAGAACAAAAAAGTCATAAAAGAGGAACATTATTAAAGGGCAGATGGTTAGGGCAGCCCATATGACCTCTTTGAAGGAAGATTTAGTTAAAGAATTATTTTATATAGGGGGACTCTTTATGGCTAGAGGTTATCCCAGGGATTTGGTTATGTCCACTACAAATGATATTCTGTATGGTTGGGGTATGAGATATTTACCCCTTTTGGTTAATAGGGAAGGTACGAGCAATAGAAAGTTGACTGATAATGGATCAAGTCAGTCCCTGGTAGTGGGAACCCAAGGTGACAGCAATCTTCAGTTAGGCGAACACAGTGAATCTTATTTTGTGACCAATTACCACAGGGACACCCAGGAAGTAAAGAAGATTGTTCAGAGATATTGGGATATATTTTCCAGTACGCCCAATAGTTTGGAGGTTTTCTCAGGAAAATTAAAATTTTGACTGAGAAGGGTTCCCAACTTGAAAAATTATTTTGAAAGGAATTACAGCAGGAACATGAGTGGCAATAGGGTTGGCACGTTTAAGTGTGGTATGTGCCCTCTACTACTGGAATCTTAAAAGCTAGATAATATTACACATGTTATACTAGAGGGGTGGTATATTTGGCTTTTTGTACAGCCTGTTTGTATACTATGTAGGAAAAACAGAAAGAAAACTTAAACAAAGAATTTATGAACATAACTACAATATTAGTAAAGGGAAGGAGACTAATGCTTTATACAAACATTCCCTGGTATGTTCTGAATTTTGTTTTAAGTTTTGGGTTTTGGAACAGGTAAAAAAATTTGATAGAGGTGGTAATTGGGAAAATAATTTAGAGTATAGTGAGCTCGTGGCAGTTGAGACTGGAGGCATGCTCCCCCCAGGTTTAAATGAACCTCCATAGTACCTGCCTTTAAGAGAAGAGTCTTGAAATCAAGGGATGATTTTAGATCCCATTACTGTTATATTGTAATATTTAGTTATATTTATACTATGTAGTAGAATGCATATATTTTACACTTTCACATAAGGTTTTTTGGGTGGGCAAGTTGGAAGTACCTAATTGGAATTCTTTTAGTTGAATTTAATTGAATTAGTTCAGGACCCAGTGGGTGTGTTGTACTATTTAATTATTGGTATTATATAATGGCAGCTATTTGTTTTACAAGCATTCTGATGAAGTTCCCTGTATGGAATGAAAGCGGTTAGTGCAGATTGCTTTTTTGTATATTAAAAGTTTTTTACTTTTTATGATCGGAGTGACTTCCTTGCCTTTATTGCGACCAGTGTGCCTGACTGAGTGTTTTGTGTGGATTACCAATCAAAATAATATATTAATAGATTCAGAAGAAATAATTAAAATATTTATTAAAATATATAAAAACTAAACTATCTCATGATCAAATGAAATTAATTGACAAACCGATCTCTATATCTGAACTTCAAAATCAAATTTCTAACTGGAACTTAATAAAGCACCAGGTAATGATGGGATTATATCTGAACTTTATAATCTGTTACCCAAAAAAGCCCTAGATATACTACACAAGTTGTTTTCTATAGTCAGGGATATAGCTAAAGTTCCTCTTTCCTGGAAATATACCCTTATCTCTCCAATTTTAAAAGCTGACAAAGATCCTACTGAATAGTCCTCATACAGGCTAATTTTACTTTTAAATGTAGATTAGAAATTGTTCATGGCAATTTATGCTAATAGATTAAAATATTTTCTGCCCTCCATGATTAATGAAGATCAAACTGGTTTTACGACTGTTCTTAAACAGAAATACTTATGCAAATATTAAAAGAATAATCACAATAATTGACTATACATATAAAGCAAAAGAGAAATAACATTAATGAGTATTGATATTAGTAGTGCCTCTGACTTGGTAAACTGGAAATATACCTGCTGGTTTTAGAAGAATATATAATTTCCAAAGTAACTGCACACCTCTTATTAATTTTCTCTATAATGATTGTTTTGCATATATTACAATGGGTACTTTTACTTCTGATTCTTTATAAATTTTTGAAAGGAACCAACAAAGATGTCCTCTTTCACCTCTGCTTTTTTACCCTAATTATGGAGCCATTTGCTAATTTTCTCAGATCAAATATTGATATAACAGGTATCAGAATATAAACTGTAAACTTCAACTGTTTACTGCTGACATCTTACTGACACTAAATGACAATGATAATTCTTTATCTTCAGTTGTCTTAGCAATGGATATATTTCAAAGAAAATCTGGTTTAACATTTAATGATTACAAAACAAAAATCCTACCTATAAATGCAAATAAGAATAGAATCAAAAATAAATTAATTGAATATATTGTCAAAGAGAAGAAAATATGAATAATTAAAGATATAATAAATTATAATTATACTAACAGTGTAAACAATATAAAGAATCTAATAGCCAAATGGAATAAAATTGTCTTCATGATGGAAGAGAGACTATCTATAATCAAATTATTATCTTACCAAATATCTTATATATTATACTATCACTAACATTACCCCCACAAAAAGTTGTATTAAAGAATTTAACACTTTAATTTTGAGATTTCTCTGGTGCTCCAATAAACCAAGAATTCCTTTAAACCATCATATGAGAGACTGGGCATCAGGAGGGATAGAGCTACCAAATCTAGAAATATATTCATTATCCTCAATTATAAAAACAATATATCTTTGGATTAATAACACTTACTTGGCTAGGTGGAACATAATAGATAGTCTAATAATTATCTTATACTAAATAATAGTCTACATTGGTTATTAAAGGATTACCTTATAGGAAAAAGTCACCAAACAAGTGACTCCTATTTCATTTCTACTGTATTAAACACTGTATATATATATATATATATATATATATATATATATATATATATATATATATATATATATATATATATATACTCACCTGACATATAAAGCATGGATCTTCCTTTTATTTCCTATGGTGTAACCCCAAAATAATATCTCCACCTCAAAGTTGGAAACAGTGATCACATTTAAAGAGAAAAATCTGCTATATTGGTTTCAATTAATGAAAGATGAAAAGCTACATCCTGTTGATTATATTGAAACCAAATATAATTTAGATACCGGCATGTGGCTAGATGTAAACTTCTGCAGACAACATAAAGAAGGGGAAATTAAGTTAATGCAACCAAGGATAAGAGACATAATATCCACAAATTAATTGAATAGCTAATATTCTTAATGCAACAAACCAAATTTGGATGGGGTCTCTTATCCACATTATATAGAGTTGTGAGGAGAGAAACAAAGTTGCAGTGATAATTATTGGAACTATTTTACTCAAATTAATAATAGATCTCTGAATGAAGAAGATAAAAACATAATCCTAATCTCTTCTAAACATGCAACTTAATCTCTTAGATGGAATCTCTTTCCTTGGAAATTTTTCATAGATCATTCTTCACACCACATAAAATTGAATTAATGTTCAAGCAGAAACAAGTTTGTTGGAGATGTAAACAAGAATTTAAAGTGGATTGGCAACACATGTTTTTTGACTGTACTGTCTTAACACCTTATTGGAATAACATTAATCTCCTTTTACGGTCTTTTGTTGGAGATAAATTTGTTTTATCTAAATCACTAATCCTTTTTAACACTCCTATTCCTATATGTGTTAAAAAATGAAATATCACATTTTGTGGTCTATACTATCAATAGTGAGAAAGGTTATAACTAAAAACTGGAAGAATGAAGCTATACCCTCCTTCAAAGAATTTATAAATATTGTAACCGAGGTCTGTCACCTGGAAATCATTACAGTTAAGGCAAGAACAACTAGGATTACCTCTTGCTACAATGCATGAACAAAACTTAGAGAGCTACTTGATAAGCAAAAATAATTGCATTTTAGATTTAATGTAATGTATAATAACTTGAATGACTTGATTGTTAATGGACACTCCTGCAAATAGTTGTTTTTTTGTGTGTGTGACATTTAGTTGAATTATTTTCATTTATTCACAAGTCTCTGACTATAAATATTGTTGTGATTATTTTACAATTTGAAAATCCAATAAAAACTTAAAAAAATTTTTTTTACCGCTAAACATAGAGTTTCATAATTATTAATTTTTAAAGAAACAATCATGATGGACTGCTTATTGTATTGAGCACTGTCACCTGACTGTCTCTTCCTTACTCTTTCACACAAACATACACATTGTGCATATACAGACACATACAGACACATACACACGCACACAGGAGCACACACACACACACACACACACACACACACACACACACACACACACACGCACACACAGACATGCACACACATGCACACACACACACACACACACACACACACACACACACACACACACACACACGCGCGCACACGCACACACAGAGTAAATATGTAGTTAATTTGCTTTTCAAATGTTTCAGCTTAACAGCAGCTCAACATATTGCCATGAAGTGCCAAACTCATTTTTCAGGGGGAATAACCTGTACATTAACACCCTGCTAGAGAATGTTTGTTCTACAGTAAGGATGGAGATGCACAGATCAACCATTTTCTAATATAAAAGAAATAAACCATATTAATGTTTTTTTCATTTACATACATTATATATGACGTGTATGCATTTTTATGACTATCATCAGCTCAACGTTACATAAATTGCCCAATTCCTCCCTCCTCTTAAACCTCACTTCTCCTCCTGAACATTATTCTGCATGTATTGATGGTCATCATATTGATCATTGCTGCAGTGGCCTTAGCTGTATGGGTTATACCATGGCAAGGATATAACAGCCGGCCAACATCCAAGGCTTCAGGGACCTTCCACATGCCAAAACTGTCAGGCAGCTTGAAATTAGCTGACTAAAACACAAGTTTGAGTATAAAGTCCCTCAGAGCTTTACTACTGCTGAAGAGAATGCTCCTCTGAGGCTTTTGAGAATTGATTGTTGGCTTGGGGTCTCCTTTGTTGGGCAGATAAGTTCCCTTTGGGGAAAATGTTCCATTTTCTTAATTTTGTCGATGTTTTGTTACTTTTCTGTTCAGGAAAGTTATTTTAAACCTAGGAGTGTTTTGCTTTAGTGAACTATCTTTAGACCATACGTACTTTTAAATGAAGCTCTCATTTTTTTCTGACAGTTTAAAAGTGGTGTAAAGTAACTGAAAAGATTTTTTTCCTGTTGGGAAATTGTGTTTATTTTACTTTTTTTCGGTGTTATCATAGTGTTTTAAAGTATTTTAACTGTGTTTTTATGTAAAAAATAACTTCTGTGGACTGTTAGTGTGTACTGGCAATTGCTGTTTGTCTTCCCAGGAAAAATGCACCATTTTGGCTTGACCATGAAACAAACTGCTGGTCCCATTGTTGATCCTTCTTTCAGACACAAAAGGAAAAACTTAAGTCAACAGCCTTTGCTACCAAAGCAGGCTAGCAATTTGCCTCAGACACATGTGGGTGACCCTGCTGTGGTCATTTGTTGCACCTAAGGTTACTCATCTTTTGCCCTGGATCTCTCTGGTGTAGCATCTGCAACCACTGTGGGCCTGGGGTTAGCCTCATCCTCTGTGGCTGATGGGGTCCCCTCAGTGGGAAAAGGAGAGCCAGTGTTGTCAGTCCTGGGAGAAAGGAACAGGAAAGTTTTCCCTGTTGTGTCAGAAAGTTGTGCCCATCCATGGAGAAGCCGCTGCTGCCATTAGTAACATGGTTGGCCCAATTTTCCCTGTCAACAGGATATGGAAAACCAAGCAAGTATCTGCTCCTCCTCAATTTTCTTTGGATAGGAGTAGTTCACTTGCTCTGGCTCAGGGTTTAATTCAGGATATTGATCCTTCTTGTAAAATAGATTCTGGTAAAAGAAAGAAGGATTTCTCTTTTATTGAATACATTCAAAATCTTAATCTGAACAGGTTGATGCAGGGACAGGTACAGGAGTTCTTCCTCAGATTTTTGATTTAGACTCAGAGGAGAGCTCATTTTCTGATTCTCTCTGTGGAGGGTTCTCTTTCTCTGAGACTATTTCTAGAACGTGCCAGTGTTTTTAGTGGGAGAGCACTGAGAAAATACTATGAGCTCTTACAGAGGATTTTCCAGAACCTACACCAAGTCTTCCTGTTGTGTCTGCTTTAGAGGAGGTCTGTGTGTGTGTGTGTGTGTGTGTGTGTGTGTGTGTGTGTGTGTGTGTGTGTGTGTGTGTGTGTGTGTCCTTCAATATTCCTGATAGTCAGTCAGCTGTCATTAAAAAGACAAATAGGATAAGTAAAGTTCCTCAGTATTTTAAATTATTTTACACTATTCCCAAACCTGACCCAGCAGCTATAGGTTTATTTATTTTTATTTAACATTTGTTAACCGGGAAAGTCTGACTTGAAACAAAGCCAGTTTTCAGCGGAGGCCCAGGGAGATGTAACATGGGATGAAACCGGAGCACCAGGAGGAAACCCACATGAACGCAGGGAGGACATGCAGACTCCACACAGAAGGTACCCCAGCTGAGAATTGAACCAGAAAAACTCTTGTTGTGAGGCAACAAAGCTACTGCTGCACCACTGCACTGCCCAGGTTTATTTGATCCAGCTGCTGGTAAGCACTAAGTTAATTCCAGTCTCACTCTTTCTGATAAGGATGGGAGAATTATTGACAGGTATGGGGAAAAGTGTACACTTACACAACTTTTATTTTCAGAATTCTGAAATGCCAAGCTCATATGTTAAAGTTTGTTCTGACAAATTGTGAAATTATGAGGAATGTTGTATCTGCATATTCTTGTGAGGAAAATTCTGCTTTAAATAACTTAGTTTCTTCTGTTCTTCTGTGTATGACTCTATTGATATTTCTTCCAGGGCTGTGGCCACTGATACTGTTTTGAAGAGGGTTTAATGGCTGTATTCTCATTATCTCACAGGTGGTGTTAAAATATGATTTTAAATTCTCCCTTGGATAGAGATTTAGTATTTGGCCCCTCTGCTACAGAGATGATAAAAAAGTGTGATGAAAGGGGCAAGCTGATCCAGGGAATCTCTAAGATTTTTCAGCTCTCCTTTTTCGAATTTTCCAAAGGCTTTTTTTCCACCTCATCCAGTTTTGGCAAAGGAACAGAATAAACAGTCTCAACAAAATACAAGTAAAGAGGCATTTAAGAAGAAATGGCAAAGGGATTCCAAAACAAGTCTGGAATCTCCCAAAACCAAAGACAGCCCAACAAGTCTGAATGACTTTTCAAAATTCCTTGTGAAGCCCCTCCCAACCTAGTCCCATTTTTTTGTTCCAGAAGGTCTGAATCTCAATGTTTCTCTTTGGCAACTTATAAATGGGTCCTGAAAATCATTCATCAAGGTTACAGATGACAGTAGGAGAAAATTCCTCTTTTCCAGAGGGTTATGCCATCAGTCACTTTTGTTTCCACTGTTTTTTATCACATGCTGTCCCAAGGACTGATAGAGCCATTTCCTTCTTCCCAGGTGAGGAAGGGTTTTTATTCATGAATGTTCCTTTTGTCAAAGGAAGTGCTTTTTTGTAGGTCAATTCTAGATCTTTCTTTCCTAAACCTGTTTGTGATAGTGACCAAATAAATTAAAAATGTTTTCACTTCACAACCTGTTACCTCTTCTTCCTCTTTCGGGTTTCCTGGTAACACTAGACTTAAAAGATGCTTACCATCACATATCTATTTATCCAGTCTTCAGATGTTTCTTAAAGTTTTGTTGTTGTATCTTTCAACTTTTCCCGGTTAGGGGTCGCCACAGTGGAACTCCGGTCTGCTAATGATTGGCAGTAGATTTTTACATACCGAGTTGTCAGCCTTGATGTACAACCTTCAACGAAGGTACACCCATTTACGCATGTCTCCTCACAGAAGACGCTTTAGCTTAGAATCGAACAGGACAATGTCTTACTATGAGGAGACAATGCTACAAAGTTTTGTATGTTTCTTAAAGTTTTGTAAGACTGAATCATGTTATCATTTGTCTGTCTTACCCTTTGGACTATCCACTGCACCAAGAGTGTTCACAAAGAGCCTAGCTCCGATTATAGGTTATTGCAGGCTACAGGGTATCTACATACTTCTATATTTAGATGACTTTACAAGGTCTCTTCAAGGTGTCAGAAATCCTTCTGTTGTGTGAGAGATCTCATGCACAAACTAGGATTGTAAGAGAACATTCAAAAGTCTTTAATGTCTCCTTCACACAGGCTTGTGTTCTTGTGATGTCAAGTAGACTTAACTCAGTTCAAAGAGCTTTTCTTCCACAGGAAGAAATAGACCTTTATCTAGATCTGTTTCTAAAGTTTTCTATTCAGATTTCAGCCACTGCAAGGGAATTCCTCAGGGTTTTGTGTCTCAGGGCAAATATAATTATCATGATACCACTGTCAAGAATCCACATGAGAAAGGTACAGCAGTATATGAAATCTCTTTGGTTCTAGCACCGACACCCTTTTTCTTTTGAATTTCAAAAGCTGGGGATTGTCAGAAGAAAAATCATTTGATGGAGGCAACAGTACTCCTAAAATCCAGGTCTCCTGTTCTCCATCCTGTCTCCAAAGCAGTCAGTCACCATAGATGCCTTGGATTTTGTTTGGGGAGCATTTTCAGAAGGGGTAAAAGTAAGGGGGTGTGGGACACCAAGAAAAAATGCACAGAATATCAAGGAAATCCTTGCCCTGGTCAAGGCACTCAACTCTCAGACTCATCTTTGGTCCTCAGGACCTCTTTAAGTGGTTACAGACAGTGACACAGTCATGTGGTATATCAACAGCCAATGGGGAACCACATTGTACCACCTATGCAGACTGGCCATGTTAGCTTGGGATGTAACTTCACAGCGCAATCTCACTCTGCAGGCATCCTACATTCCATCTGAGCAAAACTGTGTGGCAGACCAGCTGATCAGGACCAGTGCAGACCCTTATGAACAGAAACTAGATTAGTGGTCTTCCAAGATTTAATCCATCTGTGGGGAGTTCCTCAAGTAGACCTCTTTGCCTCCTCCCTAAACAATCAACTGGCAAGATTCTGTTCCAGGACACCATGCAAGAAGACCTGTATTACAGAAGCCTTTTCTTTTCCTTGGACAGGAACATTCTTCTATGTTTTTCCACCTTTTCCACTAATATAAATGGTACTTCTGAAGATTCAGAAGGACCCCTCC
Source organism: Protopterus annectens (assembly GCF_019279795.1). Lineage (NCBI taxonomy): Eukaryota > Metazoa > Chordata > Ceratodontiformes > Protopteridae > Protopterus > Protopterus annectens. The sequence goes on from NC_056743.1 coordinate 1,754,573,219, forward strand.
AAGATTATTGTGGTGACTTCCTTCTTCCTTCTTGTATGCTTTTCCACCTTTTCCACTAATATAAACGGTACTTCTGAAGATTCAGAAGGACCTCCACCAAGATTATTGTGGTGACTTCCTTCTTGCCCAGACAACTGTGGTTCTCCTTTCATTTGGAAATGGCCAGGAGCAATTACTATAAGCTTTCTTACAGACTGGAGCTTCTCACATGATAACAGGAGTGTGTGATACACCCTGACAGCAATCAACTTCAGTTGACTATCTGGATGATAGGCCCTTAATTACTTTTAGGCACCTGTTTACTTAGGACAATCAAGAGGCAGTAAATGGAAGCAAGACCACCTACTAATAGAACATAAGTTCATATGTGTTTATTATGCTAATGACCACAAGGGCCTTTTTAAGCCTAGCCATGCATCACAGATCTCTGACAAGTTCTGGTACACTTGATAAGTGTAAGAAGGGTCTTGGAAGATGAAACATTTACAAGCAAGGACCTGGGAGATAAACCATTTACAGGTTGCCTCTGTCCATTAGAAACATAAGTGCCAAACCAGGGATGAATTTCTTGTTGCCCATCCATTTTTCCAAGTTGCATTTGAATTGCGTTAGGAGGGAACTCTACTTCACATGGATGGTGAGCCGGTTACAGAGACAGGCTAGCCTCTTGGATACATACTTGTCTTTCCAGCAGGTCCTGTTTATATCACAGGCAAGGTGTAAGACTTTAGAATGAGTAATTCTGGTGCTGTTTGTTTTGGAGATATGCAGGAGGTCCATCAGAGTGGGGCCTGACAATGCCCTGTATGCCAAGCGCAGATCTCCCCTCAACTGTAGCCAGTATAATCCTATATTAACAAATGGAAAAGGTTTACTTGTTGGTGCCAACAACATAACCAGCACCCATTCAGGCTAGTTGTTTCCTGGTTTTATAATATCTTAGTGAATTATCTTATGGCCTTTCTTGCTCCTTACCAAGATTCATTTATTGGCCATTTCAGCAAGTCTGTCCATGGATCTCCCTGTGTCAATCCAGTCTCATGTCAAAATGTTTTTGAAGGGGTTTTTAAATATGAGGCCTCCAAGAAAACCAGTGGCCTGTTCTTGGGTTCTTAATTTTGTGTTAGAGAAGCTAACACTTTCTCCCTCTGAACCAGCTAACCAGGCTGACTTAAGGTTCCTAACATTGAAAACAGTCCTACTGATTGCTTTGCCCTCTGCAAGAAGAGTATCTGAGTTGCAAGCTCTTAAGGTCAGTCAGACCTATCTCATTTCCCACAGGGGCAGCATTCCTTTGAGATTTAATCCTATGAGCTTGATTCCTTTCTAGGTCCAGATCAAGTTTTGGTAGGACCATTCTCAAGGGTCTCCTGGACTCTTCTCCTTCCACCTCCCAAATGTAGTTAGCTAGGGTACTCTACTAATGTAGCTAACGCTATTGTAGCATTGACGAATATAATACAATTGTATAAGTAAACTTAACATAACAGTAGATGATGGAATGATCACTGGTGCAAATCCCCCTTGTTTTTTGATGTGCTGTTTATGTCAGGGTGTGGTTATTTATTTTTATTCTTTCTAGCATTGCACTTTCAGGACTCATCCTCACTCTCTGTGTTAGCAGGAAAGCTTTGAAGGGCTTGGTACCTAATCTTGTCTTTCAGTGAGCTCAGCTCGAACTGCCTGACAGTTTGGGCACGTGGAAGGTACAATAAAGCTTTGGAAGCTGGCTGGCTGTTATATCCTTGGCAGGATATAATTAATAGCTAAGGCTACTACAGCAGTGATCATTTCAGTATCTATTGTTATGGTAAGAAGTTTACTTACACAACTGTACTGTACTTTTCAGTGCTTCTGAAAAAATGCAAAACTGGAAGTAATGGGAAAATAAATTTATATTATTTATTTATTTATTAATTTTACATTTGTTGACCGGGATAGTCCGACTGGATATCTGTCCATTTTCAGCGGAGGTCTGGAGAGAAAAGCTCCAGATAACACAGACAGAACATAACAGATATGAGTAAACATGTTTACAAAACCCTCTAGTAGGTACTCACAATATACACAGTGTGTAATAGTATACAAAAACAGCAGGTTGCAGCAAGCTATTATGAGCAAGAGATGCGTACAATATTAATTTAAATAAGGCATTGAATAAGTAGTGGTTAATCAGGGTTAGTACAGGATCAAAGCCAGTGCTCTTTAAAATATTGTTTGAGGCCTTTTTTGAAGAAACTTAAAGAAGGTTCGGGGGTAAGGTTAGATGGAAGTGAATTCCAAGTTTTACCAACAATGTTGGCAAACAGGGAGTCGCTGGCTGAGTTAATGGCTTTGTGGGTTTGGACCAACAGTTTACTGGATGATCATAGTTGCCTTGAAGTATTGCATGGCTTAAAGATATTTTTGCGTGCCAGAATATTTTCAGGGTGGTACAGAATTTTGTGTGCTACTATAAGCTCATTGAACAGACGTAGGCTAGGCAGTTCTAGCCACCCAAGAAGACTGAGGTTTTGACAGTGATGTGTCCTATATGTTGAGCATATATGGCAAACCTGGCAATTTGGTTGTAACAGTGAGAGAGCTTACCAAGTTCAGTTTTGCTCAAATTGGAGAGTATGGGGGAGGCATATAGAAGAGTAGAGAGTAGGTGTGAGGGGGCAATTGCAGCCCTAGCTAATGGAGTTAGAAAAGGTTTGCTTCTATATAATAAGCCAAGCTTCTTATTAATGTTTTTTATAGTTTTATTGATATGCAGATCAGATTTGAGATTATTGTCCACTATTACTCATAAAAGCTTAGTATGATCATCTGGAGAGATAGAGGTACCGTTGTTGGATGTTATGGAGAAAGAAAATGGGGTGGATCTCCTGGTGGGGGTAAAGAGGAGCAGTTTAGTTCTGTTGGGATTTAACAACAGACAGTGATTAGAGAGTCAATTTTCAACTGTGTTAAATGTGCTTTGTGTTAAGGTTTGCAGGTCTAAAGGGGAGGAGGCCATACAGATCAGGGTAGAATTGTCTGCATATTGAATGCAGGTTGCATCAGGGATGGCAGTATGAAGATTGTTGATGAAGATAGAAAAGAGTAGAGGACCTAGAATAGAGCCCTGAGGGACACCAAGGGTGAGAGGTAGCAGGGTGGACAGTTTGCCCTGCCATAATACAGCTTGTTGTCTGCCATTCAGATAGGATAGGAACCACTGAATAGCATGTTTATTTAGGGAGATGGGTTTTAGGGAATGGATGAGTAATTTGTGGTTGACCATATCAAAGGCCTTCGACAGGTCTAGAAATAGGGCTGAAGATAGCCTGTTATTGTTCCTATTTTGGAATATGGTATTTGTAAAAGAAAGGAGGGCAGAGGTGGTGCTGTGATGTGGCCTAAAGCCATGCTGAGAGTTGGCAAGCAGACCGTTCTGAATGAGATATTCCATAAGGTGCTTGTGAATGCACTTCTCCATTAATTTGGCTAGTGGTGAGAGAATGGCAATGGGTCTGTAGTTGGACAGTTCTGTTGAACTTCCACCTTTGTGGAGTGGGATAACATGGGATATTTTCCAGATTGAGGGGATAGTTCCATCAGTTAGTGTTCTATTGATTAGGATAGGGATGGGGAATGCTATGGCATTGGCAGCTTTTTGTAGGTGCTCTGCAGGAAGAAGGTCAGCAGAAAGGGTGGTTGGTTTTAGTTTTTTGATAAGGGATCAAATAAAAGTGGTAGAGACAGGTTGGAAGTTAAAGGGGGGATGAGAAGTGGGTGTGAATGGAGTTAGAGTGGGTGCGAGTACGTTGGTTAGCTAAGGACTGAATAGTTTCAGTGGAAATGTTATTAAAGGCAGTGACAACAGTTTCTGGGGATTTAAGGGTGTAGTTTGATGGGGTTGGGGTAGTAGATTGTCCTGGATGAAGAAGTCAGTTAATACCTGCCCAAAGCTTTTGGGGATTGTCTTGGTGTTTAAATTGGAGGTTCTGGTAGTATTTTTCTTTTTACCAAAATTAGTTTTTTGTATAATTTCTAAGTTGACGATATCTCACTTGGTCGAGGGTGGTTTTAGTTGTTCGCCATTTGGTCCAGGCTATATTTCTAAGTTTGATTTTATCATAGTTTCCTTTGTGAGCCATGGAGCAGTATTAGATTTAGTCTTTATAGTACTTGCAGGAGCATGGGAGTCAAGGATGCTCAGGAATTTATTGTTAAAGAAAGTTACGGCTTCATCTAGTGGTAGATTTTTTAGGATTGACCAGTTGGCAGATTTAAGTTTGTTTAGGAAGTTAGTAGGATTGAAGTTTTTATTATTTTTGATTGTTTTGTACATAGTCTTGTGGAGGGTTTCTGCCTTATGCTTAATAATAATAGTTAGTGAATGATCACTTAGGTCATCGGGAGAGTCCCAGCTGTATACAGGCTTGGGTGGCTATTGATAAGTACCCAATCTAAGATACTTTCCCTGTTCGTGGGTTCACTAATCTTAGTGGTAGAGGTTATTATTTGTGTGAACCCAAACAGATTTATATGGGTGACAGGAGATTCAGCTGAGCAGGTGCACCAGTTGGTGTTAAAGTCATCAAGAACAATGGTTTCTTGGGGGTAGGTAGTGGATAACCATTCGAGGTTATCTTCCAGAGTACTTATTTTATTACCTGGGGGAATGTAGACACAGACAATATTTATACTCTTATTACTGTTCATTTGCAGTTTGGTAATCAGGATTTCTGCATTATTAAATGGGGGAGGTTGAACTGGATCTCTATTAACACAATGTATTTTTGTAAAGAACTGCTATCCCACCTCTCTTCTTAGCTGTTCGGTATAATCGGTGTATGTTGTAGCCTGGGGTAATACCTCATTATCGGCAGTAGTAGGTTTAAGCCAGATTTCTGTAAGACATATTATGTCTGGGGAATGACCTGCTAAGAGGGCATGCAGGTTGGGGATTTTATTATTTATACTTGGAATGTTCAAGTGAAATGTCAGGAGAGCATTTGTGGGACTGTTAAGGGGTAGTTTATTGATGGGGTTGATGGTGTAGGCGTTATTGTCACCAGGTGGAGACGGGCCAGGGTTGGGATGGATGTCCCCATCTGTAATGAGGTTATATTGAAATCTAATTATGAGCTTTAGAAACTTATTAAGAAGTCTTAGATAGTGCTTGTCCCTTGGATTAGATTTTAAGGTTTTAATTCGGTGATGAGGTAAAGGGGATGAGGGTTTGTATGTGTGGGGGATAGTTAGGTGAGCTAACTTGTAAGAGAAGTTTGGGGTGGTAGTTTGACATTTTGGGTAGGGGAATCTGTGGTGGTACTGGTTTTCATAGGCGGTGAGGAGATAAAAGATGAGTATCAGGGGGAGTAGAGAAAATACTAGTGTTTTTGTTGATGCTAGCATAGCAAGGGGCCTGGCCATTATAGGGTACAGTTTTCAACCAGGATTTGGCAAGAAAGGAAGGAGAAAAGTTGAGTTGTAGAGAGGGAGGGCCACTTGGTGATGTGTGAGATGCTGGTTGGGAGGAAGAAGCAGGGGAAGTGGCTAGGATAGTATACATTTAACAGTACTGAGGATGGGTGGGAATAGGGGGAGGGTGAACACGGAGCAATCCCGAGCGCAGCGAGGCGAATGGAGTGGGGCTTAACCGGACCACAAGATTTATACAACAATCAAGTAAAATGTAAGTTTTGAAGACCTTGATGATAGTTATTATGTAATGCTGATTAACTCACACAATTGTATTATTTTTCTTTACAAAGTACTCATGTAGCACCGTTCACAAGATCTGTGTAGAACTTTATATGATTAGCTAATCCAGAAGGTCTTGTGACACTGTACTACCAAAGTCTGTCCATATTCAAAGTTAGACTGTAGTCTTCAGTGTTTTGCAAATGTGACACCATCTAACCACTGAACTGTGATTTTGTTAAGTGTTCATCAGAAATGGCAGCAACTCGTGTGGAATAAACCACAGGAACATTTTGTTTTAAGGGACATAGCAAAGCAAGCAATTTTGACAAGTTTGTTTGGTCATGAGTATACATTTTCCATAAAGAAATCAGAGAGATAGTTTTGCAGCTGTCATTGGCTATACATCCATAGTGTGTACAGAGTCTTTTTTTTTTGTTTTTGTAAAAAGCACAAGCGGTTGAATAATTTGGTTTAAAGGGAGAATTAAAACCAGTTTTTGCCTAAAAGATTAATTGTTTTCCCCTGCTTTACATATCATTGCATATGGTCTGTTCTGTTTTTCAGATACAGGTTCTGACATTCCTGAGAGAGATGTTATTAAGATACCAGCATAGACACACGGCTGAACGATACAGGAGAGAAAAGATAGGTATGTTGCTTCTTCACAGTCAGAGTTTCCAAGATTCACTCTGTTACATAATTTGTATTGTACCAAATAGTTTACTTGTTAAAGATACACTGCATCTGCCATTATCAGAAAATGAGCATGCGAGTTTTAAAATGCAACTCTACACTAGTGAGCCATAGGATACTGCAGAATGATCAAAGCACTTAGAATTTAATCAAAAGTTATGTTCTTACCATAACTAGGCATCCGTGTTGTCCTTTTTCATTCTCCCTCAACCTATGGGTTTGGATCCAATCCTTGAATCTGACTTGGCCGCTTATTCCAAACTTCAGCTCCCTTTACCCATAATGATCTACTGCATTCCCAAAATCTCAGATTGAGTTTGCTGCCCTATCCCCATAGTAAAACAGAGACAGGAATAGTTTGATAGAAAGACAGGGCTCAAACCTGGAACTTTAGGTTCCAACACAGTCCAGTAGGTTTCTCAAAGAACTTGGATGGGGGATGGATGAGAGGGAAGTTGAGGAAGAATGAAATTGGATAACACAGATGCCTAGTTATAGTACGAACATAACTTTTAAATCTGATGTCCTTTTCATTCTTCCTCAGTGTATGGGACAGAATCCCCAGCTACGTTGATCGTGGGTGAACCTCATGGAAGGAGATTCCGGAGTACTGTTGAGCCAAAGCCAGCTGTGTTTCTAGAAATAATGTACAATTTGTAATGAGTAAAAAAAGTAAAAGCATTGGACCAAGTAGCTGCAGCACAAATGTTGTCAGTAGATGTTCTTGATCAAAATGCAGATGATGTGGACATGGATCTGGTTGAATGACTCTTGGGAGGTTTAGATAATGTTATACGTTTCTAAGAATAAATGCAGCAAATACAGTCTGTTATCCATTTTGCTAGAGTGATTTTGGATACTGGATAACCTAGTTGTTTTAGAGAAAAGGAAACAAAGAGCTGGTCTGAGTTTCTGAATTGTCTTGTGCTGTGAAGATAAAAACATAACTGTCTGTGCACATCCAGAAGATGCAGCATGTACTCTCCTTTACTGGAAACATTTGGAAAGAAAACTGGTAAATGGATGGATTGGTTGATGCTATTTGCAAAGGCCACTTTAGGTGAAAAGGAAGGGTTAGTCCATAAGGAAACCCTATCCTTATGAAAAATTATGTAAGGAGATTGTGAAGAGAGACTTTGGAGTTCAGATATTTTCTTTGCAGATGTGATGGCTACAAAGAAAACTTTTTTTCCATGATAGAAACTTCAGATCAGATTTAACTGAAGGCTCAAAAGGTTTCTGCATCAGGCCTTGTAATACAATTGTCAGATCCCAAAGTGGTGAGGGATCTTTTATTGGAGGCCTTAGAAGAAAAATTCCTTTCATGAAAGGTTTACATAGTTTGGACAAAGCCAGAAAAATGTGTCTGCTCCCCATGTAAAAATTAGAAATGGCTGCCAATTGAAATTTAATTGTAGAGAGACTTGCTCCTTCCTCAAAAAAGTATTGTCAAAAATTGGAGAATCGTAGAGACTGGGGCAGAAAAGGGATCAGTGTCTTTATTCAATGCCCAAAGAAAGAATCTTTTCCATTTGCTTTTGTATACTTTTTTTGGTAGATTCTTTCTGAGAAGCCAGAATAATATCACAAACAGGGGAAGAAAGCCTGAGCTGTCTGACTATTACTGGAAGTGGAGAAACCATGCAGTTAGTCTTAGGGCTCGAGTGTTGGGATGTGGAATCCCTGATGGGTGTGACAGGACATCCACTGTTGGCTCCAGTATCCATGGATGGTAACAAAAATGAGACCTTAGGAAGGGGAACCATACTTACAGATGCCAGAAGGGGGCAATGAAGATTACTGAGCTCTTCAGTCTACTTGACTTTCTGTAAAAATTTGGGAATCAGGGGAAGAGGAGGGTAAGCATAAAGGAGACCTGAGGGCCATGCGTGAACTAGAGCATTTCTCGATGACTCCGCCTGAAGGGGGGATCAGAGCAAAGTGCCTGCTGCACTTGTTATTGAGGAGAGTGGCAAATAGTTCACAGCAAGGTTGGCCCCAATGCCGTAAGATCTACTTCGCCACAGATTGATTGAGAGGCCACTCATGGGGCATCAAATTGGATCTGCTTAGTTTGTCTGCTAGCAGGTTGCTTTTCCCCGGATTGTGGGTCACAATTAGAAAGTGGTCTGATGAGCGTACTCATTTCCAAACTCTCATAGCCTCTCTGCAAAGAGGATGACATCAAGTTCCTCCTTTTTTGTTGATGTACCAGACTACAGACATGTTGTCAGGCTGAATTGCAATAGTCCCCAATGGAAGACCATCTTGAAATGCCTGCAGAGCAAGTAGGACTGCTCTCATCCCTAAAACCCTGATATGCAAGCTGATCTCTCAGGAGGACCACATGCATTGAACTGTTATTCCCTAGAAATGCCCCCCTTACCCCAGTTGAGAAGTGTCCATGGTTACTGTGGCCATAGGGGCTGGTAAAACAAAGGATCTGCCTATGTGTAAATTGTCCAGTTGTACCCTCCATCAGATGTGTTGTTTGCAAACTGGGATGAGCCTGGCTGGAAAGGATAGGGGTCGATATAGAATGAACCATTGTACAGCTAACATCCATCGTAGAACCTACATAAAGAAGTGTGCCAGAGGAAGTACAATGGCTACTGCCATGGAACCTAATGCCTGCAGTACTGGCCTTGCTGGAGGAGCTGAACGAGCAAGGAGAAAATGGATCTGACTCCTTATAGTGGAGCTACAAAGGTGGGTAAGGAGGCTATCTGTTTTGTCCTGTCTAGAAGAGTACCAGTGAACTCCAGACCCTGGACTGGGGTTAGGTTTGACTTGGAATAAGTTATAAACACTAACTGGAATGTGACCATTTGGAGCTTTGCTTTCTTTACATACTGATTTAAGTTACTTAGATCCAAAATGGGTCTGAAGTCCCCTGTTTTCTTTGGCTCTAAAAAGAAGCTTGAATAAGTTCCAAATCCCATCTGGTCTGGAGGGACCTTTTGGATGACTCTTTTGTCTAGCAGCTTTTGGATTTCTTGTACTGCTGCCTTCTTCTGACTGGGTGGAATGTCAGAAAGTTTCTTCCTTTTGCGAGATGGAAGAGGGGAAAATGATATGCAATAACCCATGGATAGTATGCTTAGCACCCATTTATCTTGTGTTATACTTACCCAGTCATCTGAGTACAAAGACAAATGACCCCCTGACTACTTCTAGACTGGGACAGTTGGGCAGTGCTTCAGGAGTGCTGAAAAGGCCTATTTGAAAAAGAATCTCTAAAGCCCTAATTCTGCAGACCTCCTCTGCCTCTAGGACGATGTCAACCATTGACATTTTCTCCTCTGCCTCTGGAGGAATTCTCACCTTATGGATCTTGGAAAAGTTCATGAGATTTCCAGAGCCACATCTTCTTGCCTTCTCTACGATTCCTAGAAAAGGTTCACAGAAGCATAGAAAATGTGATTCCTATGGCAGAGAGTCTTTTCTTCTTGTTCACTGCGGGTAAGCATCTCTTTCACTGATGGCCCAAACAAGCAAGTGCCATCAAATGGGGAGTTAATAAAAGATGCCTTAAAGGGTTTCACAAGGATGCAAAGCCACATCCAGGCATGTCTCCTTATGGCAATACCTGAACTGGCTGCTCATGAGGTGCCTTAGCAGTGTGCGGGATCAACTTATCAAAGCATTGTATATGGACAAAAAAGTGATGTCCATTTAAAATCCTCGGCAAAAATGGACTCTGTGGGAGTATTTGAAAGCTCCTTGATCAAATCTCTCTGAAGCTGAGTGAAATGTGCCAGATAATATAGTGACTTCAGGGCAAAAGCTGCAGAGGCAAAAATGCACTTTCCAAACCTATCTAATGCTCTGGACTCCCTATTAGGCAGATGGACAGCAGAGCTCTGTTCTGCTAGCTCTTTCTTGGTGGCTGCTGTTGCCACCAGCATAGCATCAACAGGGATCCCTTTGCTCCAGTGCAGTCTGTCAACTTTGTAATCACTGACTGAAGTACATTTATAACTGTAGCAGCAGTTATATCTTTCAGCTGAACAGCTTCTGGGTACTTTGAATAATAATAGTCGAACATAATCGAAAGTTTAGATTGTTATGCTGGACCAAGTTAGCATATTTTCTGACCCAATGCATTGTCAGAATTTCATGATGTTTATGCTCCTCTTTCTGATTCTGTTTTTGTGCATGTCCCATATCAGACCTATAATAGATTGCATCTCTAGGTTTATTTTTGTACTTAGCTATACCAAAGAATGCTCTTGCTTTTTTCAAATTTTGATTTCATTATTTTGATGGAATTATTACTTTCGTACTTCTAAAAGATATACCTTGAATATGACAATTCTTTTCTAAAAATGTAATATGGTTGAATCATCTGGACAGCCTGATATTATGGCTTCTTCTTGCACCTACATTTTCAGATTTTTTTCCTGATGGCTGGTTTCAGTTCTTCCAGTTTCTCCATTCCAGTGTCTCTGAAATCTGTGTTATAGAACACAGGACTTCCATACCTCCTTCAGCAAAAATTCCTTGCACTCATTTACATAAGCTGCACTTAATGTGTTAGCCATGTACATCAGTTTGTTTGGTTTACACTGCATTGCAGCACCCTCATTTACATAAGCTGCACTTAATGTGTTAGCCATGTACATCAGTTTGTTTGGTTTACACTGCATTGCAGCACCCTCATTTACATAAGCTGCACTTAATGTGCTAGCCATGTACATCAGTTTGTTTGGTTTACACTGCATTGCAGCACCCTCATTTACATAAGCTGCACTTAATGTGCTAGCCATGTACATCAGTTTGCTTGGTTTACACTGCATTGCAGCACCCTCATTTACATAAGCTGCACTTAATGTGTTAGCCATGTACATCAGTTTGCTTGGTTTACACTGCATTGCAGCACCCTCATTTACATAAGCTGCACTTAATGTGTTAGCCATGTACATCAGTTTGTTTGGTTTACACTGCATTGCAGCACCCTCATTTACATAAGCTGCACTTAATGTGTTAGCCATGTACATCAGTTTGTTTGGTTTACACTGCATTGCAGCACCCTCATTTACATAAGCTGCACTCAATGTGCTAGCCATGTACATCAGTTTGGTTTATACAGCATTGCAGCACCATATTTCTGAATTTTAAACACCTTTATTGAAGTATCACTTGTGATACAGGCAAACTTACATTTATGTAAAATTAATCAAACCATATTAACAAATTCACATCTACAATCATTATACATCACATATATTGTTCTATAAAATATAGCCAAACCAACATTACTTATATGGTTCAGTTCCTGCCTTCTGTTAAAACTCATTCCACCTCCAAAACATTATTCTGCATGTATTGTTCTCACAAATTATTTTTTTTCCTAAGTAATTTGCTCCTACCTTTTTTCTAATGATCCCACTTCCTGTTCTTTTATCTCTATTACAATATTCACTATTTCAAGTATGATTGGTTTAGACTATGAATTCCATTTTCTGGTAATTGCTTTTTTGGCAACCACCAGAAATAAATTTAACAAGCATATTTCTGAAGTGCTATTGACATTCTTTGAACTCTTGCAGGTGCTTTATGCAATATATTATTGAAGTTATTCTTCAAAGGCTTATGATCTGTGTGACAACAAAATAGAGTTTGAATCGCACTGTTGTTACAAAATTAATTATTGCACCATTTATGTATGCAGTTGGCCTTAAGAGCTTACAATTAATTACTGTTGCCTTGTATTACGAACACCCACCATTCTACAATAAACGTTAAATTGTATAGCTATTGAACAGTGTTATAGGGAAGTAAATTTTTCACCTTGCAATGCCTTTTCTTATTTACTGCTCACACTCAACATTCAACACTCATAACTTGGACAGTGTATTCATCTACCCCATGTTGTTATTTATTATTTATTTTATTTGACATTTGTTTACCGGGATAATCTATCTGGGTTATATAACTTATTTTCAGTGGAGGTCCTGGGAGAAGAGCTCCACGTTTGCACATTGTAGACATTTTACACAATAGCTTACACATATTGTACAACAGGATACGTATAGGAGAACACACAGACATAATATCCCTAGGCAGGCACATGCAGTTGTTTATATAGCACTATAGTAGAGACATTTAGAGATTACATTCACAAACAGATTTCAAACATCTTCTGTAGGGTAATAGTATTACCAGAGAGAGTGCTTGGTACTCATGACACAGTTAGATGTGGGTCATTTGTGGTGCTGGACCTGTGGTGAGTGAGTAGTGTTCTGCAGATAGAGAGGCACACAGTTACATTAACTTTCTGGAATTTGTTGGTAGATTAGTTTAGAAGGAGGAGGTTAGTGTAGTAAGAGGAGGTATGGGGAAAGACGTGGATTAGCTCGGAGTTTGGCATGTACATAACTATGATTTGTTTAGGTGTTCTTTTAGGGAAGCTTTAAAGACTGGTAGGTTGGGAGTATTTTCAAGTTCAGTGGCAATTTTACACACTTCCAAGTTGTCAGTTATTTAACTGCATATTTGAGAGTTTAGTTGCATGACACACATTTAAGACTTCTCAACTGTCAGATTGGATATAGTCATACAGTTGTTTTTTATGCTACACACAATTCTGTGAATAATCTCTGGGTAATGTGCTGCCCAAATACATAATCATTCCCCTTGTATCTCTGTTCAGTCCCATATGCATTAATATTTCTTGCATCCTCTTTTTTGTGTAAAAATAAATGTCTTTTATATGGTGAATTCTTTATCTTGCAGTATGCTCATAATTTAACTTCAGCACACCAAATGGTTTCTTTCCTCTTCACTTAGAGGAAATTATTAAATACCTTAATGACTTCATCACTTGCAGTAGTAAGAAAATATGGGTACTGAAGTTTCCCTGGTTTGTCAGTGAGGCCACTTAATGAGTGCTGCAGCTCAAATTTTAGATCTAGGACTTGGAGGTTGAAGCATCATCACATTGAGTCAAAAATCACAGAAAACTGCTACAAGAACTGATGTTAGAGTTACATGTGTACAACTCAAGGAAATAACTATTTTCTGAGTTTGGTGAGCAAGGAGATAGTCATCGAAATTCAGTAAAGTTCTTATGGTGACTTGTATGAAAAGTATAATAAAAAAATGGAAGATACACAGAAAATACTATTTATTGGGTTGTGGGTAGTAAAAGTAAAGGACATCCATGGAGCAGCTGAAGTAACAGGTGGAGAACAGGAATAATGCAGCTGACATCCGGTTCTTGAAACAGACATTAGTGGGTAGGACTATCACTGAAAATCCTAAAAAAGAAAAGACAGGAAATTAAAAATAATTATTTATAAATAGCAGGTAATGTTCAGTTTACAAATGAGTAGTGACTCCTAATGGCTAAAATAACACATTGCTAGTCATTCATACACAAAATAGTACACGACACTCTAACTGGGGTACAGAAATATGTATTAAAAATGATCATTTAAACCTGGATAGTACATGAAATCCAAACTGGCAGTCTACACCTGCTTACATTCTTTCAAAATTGTTTTGCCACAAAGAGTTATGAACTTTAGCTGTATTAAATTTACTGAGTATTATAAATAGAACATTTGGTAGTGCAATGAGACAGAGTATGTTTATAAAAGGCACTTCTTTCTCTATGGCAGCATATAATGTTCATCATATTGATCACTGCTGCAGTAACCTTACCTATATGGGTTGTATCCTGCCAAGGATGTAATAGCAGGCCAGCATCCAAAGCTTCAGGACACCTTCCACACACCCTATCAGGCAGCATTAAATGAATAAATAAAGAATTTTATAATTAATAAATGTCAAGTAAGATTGTAATATTGTTAATTGTGGAATGTGGCAAGTGACGTAGAAATCTTTTGTCACATCTAGAACAGTGGTGAAATGGGTTGTGTATAAACTCAACCAGTTTGAAATGTGTAAAAACTGAACTGATGTTGCCTTTTTTCTCCTTTCCTCAACTGACGGGGTCTATGATCCGACCTTGGATCTGACTTCTACCACTTCTAAAGACTTGGATCCGTAGCTCAAACTCCTCCCTTTACCCATGATCCTTCTCACTAACAGAATAACTTCAGATCTCATTTGCAGCTTCAGCAAGTGGACGTGTCTCTGTAGCTCGGGTGTATCTACAGTGCTGGATAAGTGACACTTAAATTATTTACTTATATATCTTTATATTTGCATCCTTTCAGTTTCTTTCACCCTCTGTTGCAGTTAAAAAAAGATAAAAAGATTGTTTATTTTCTGTATCTTTGTTTCACCTGTGTTCAGGTACTCTAATTTTTACCATTGTTGGTAATATTTCATTTTTTACCGTCATTGGCAATTTTCTTTTTCTCATCTATCTCTTCTTTCCTTAATTTTAGATAGAAATAATGTCAGATAAGCCAACTGGATTTACAAATTCACCTCCTGTGTTCACAAAATTCCAAACTCTGATGCCCATCAAGACTGTATATATTGTTTGGGTTCTTCATGTTTAGATATTGACTGTGAGATATGTGTGGACTTTAACCACCATGCCCTGCTCGAACATTGCAGTAAGTTGGTTTTGAAGGGTCTTTTACTATCCACTTTTTCACCCTGTTATACTTCTGCTTCTGTGTCTGCTGGAGCTCCTCCTTCCAAGAAGCCTCTTGAGAAGGCCAGTTGCTGTTTATTGAGGAAAAGTAAAAAGGGAAGGAAATGCTCTCCTTATCAAAAGACTTCTGCTGTTCCAGGTTCAACTCCAGCTGAAGAAATTTCCAAACTATCAGATCTGTCAGGTCCATCGGATCAGACATCGTCCATGACTAAGTCTCCAGCTCACTGCTCTTCCTCCTTTACCCAAGAGCTGAAAATTTCTTGGATCCATTCACCCTTCCTCCAACAGATTCTGACAAGAAGTTCCAGACAACCTTCCACTTCATCTTCTCTCAGGTCGTCCAGGAGCCTAACTGAAGCTGATGTGGACAGCATGATAAGCAAGTTTCACGAGGCCAAGATTCAGTTGGGAGTTATACTGTTTCCATCTCCCATTAGACCAATAAGCTTATACAGTTGCTGACACCTGCTGTAATCCAACCTTTGAGTTCCAAGCCATTGGACTCGAGAATCCCAAGTCTGTCTAATTCAGATCTAATGGCTGGGTCTGATGACATCTGTGATCCAGTTGGGTAGGGAATCTCGGACCCAAAGCATTGACACTGGATCCTGGGGGGTTAAGGTTGACTCTCATGGCCTCAGAGCTGTCTCTTCCTCTCAGAGACTCAGAGCTGAATAGCTTGGCTCCAACTTCTGCCTTGAGGCAGAGTCATGGTGATGCTCTGAGCCATCCTGGGCAGCTGTCTTCAGCTCCTGGCAACTCTTGCTTCTCCTACATCTACATCTTCTGCCTTTGAAGAAGTAGAGAGAGCTTTCTCCACCTCTGAGGATAAGGCTTGCTGTCCCCCTTGGGTCCACCCCTTTCACAGCTGTCTGCTGTAGTCTTGGAGCCTATACATCTTGTTACATTGGGCAGCCAGCCCATAAACGTCTTGAGACAGTCCTCATGCAAGACTCAGGTCCCACTTTCGTGTCCTGTCTGGAACATCACACTGTAGAACCCCCTTGGAAGCATATGTTCAAGAGGAGGCACTTAGATTCCTCCACAAGAATCCTACACAAAAGACACTGACTATGGTGAGGGGAAGGTGCCCCAGATAACCCCTTGAAGACATCTCCTTCAATGAAATACTCAAGCTTTTGAGACAGAAAGGTGTTTGGTCTTCTGATCCTTCTTTGTAAGAGGAGTCTGTGTTTATTGAGGCTTTTGGAACTGGCTCAGCAAAGTCCTGGGTAGTCCCCTCTGGTGGATGAGATTGTGGTCCTCATCTCCCGCCGGGTATGGAAGGATCCAGATGTCACAAAGCCAATTCCCAAAAGACTAGATAAATACTTGATTGCACCAAAGGATGACACCCACTGGAGCAATGGTCCCCAGTAGATGCTAGGGTGGTAGCAGTGGCCAGCAGGAAAGAACTTGCGGAGCAAAGTTCTACTGTCCATTCCCCAGTAGAGAATTGACAGCATTGGACAGGTTTGGGAAGCATGTGTATGCATCAGTGATATTTGCCCTTAAGTTGTTAAATTATTTGGGACATGTCACGAGATTTTAGAATGAATGTATATGTTTTCCAATGTCCTCCCTGGGTCCATATCTGTAAAGGACAAAAAGACTGTTTCTATGCAACTGGCCATTTTACAGACTCTATTGAATGCCTCTATGAGGCCTATTTCACATACCTTAGAAGGTGCTTCAAGAACTGCAGTTCAAGAATAAACTTGAGATGGCACACCTGGATGTGCCTCTGTGACTTTGCAGAGTCTTTCAAGTCTTCGTTCATAATGCTCCCTATGATGTCTCTACCTTATTTGGTATCAAGGTTAACAAAACCCTATCTAGGTTTGAACAATATGGGAGGACCTTATTAGCTGTGGGGATCTGTTTTTCTACACCTCAAAGAACCTTTTCCCATAATCAGAGAGAGGTCAAAAAAATGTTTCTGAAGTCCTGTGGCTGTTTTCAGGATTCCTCTAGGGGAAGATCCCCCATGGCAATGGGAAAAACTGATAACACACAACACAACAACCTACAGAGGGAGGGAGGTCAAAATCAGGGTTTCAGAGGTCTTTCTCTGAGAAACCCTGTCAGCACTCCTGAAGGTTGCCCAACTGCTATGCTGTGGAGGTGGTTGGGGGTCCTTATCCCTACATCCACAAACCTGGACAGCCATCACCAAAGACACATGGGTGCAGATGATTATTTAGTTATCACCTTATCCTACCTTTTTCCCTACCCCCCCCCCCTTACACTTTACAAACTTCTAGAACCCAGACAAAGTAAAAAAAAAAAATAGAATAAAAAAAAAAAAAAAAAACAGCCAAAACAGTCATCCATATAGATCTCAAGACCATAAATTATATTCAGTAGTTTTTTAGGAGTTTAAGTTGAAGAAAAAACCTGTTTCAGGCTCAGCATCTTTTCTTAAACAATTAAAATTAAAACAAAGGTTCTGGATGGTCATGTTTCAGTCCATTCTGCCTCTTATGCACAAGGATGATTGGATGTGCTCAATAGATCTCCAAGATGTGTACTATCATATCAAAATTGGCACGCAATCCAGAAGGTTTCTTCATTTCCATCTGGGAGCCAGTCATTACTATTTCAGAACCCTGTCCTTTCCTCTCACCACAGCACCCAGGGTGTTCACCAAGTGCATGTCTGTGATCGCAGCTCACCTGAGACTGCTGGAATTTTGGGTGTTTCCATACCTCAACAATTGGCCTATCTCTGCTCCCACCAAGCCTCTACTGATTCAAGCCAGGGACTACTTGCTCCAGCTATGTCTTCAACTGGGCATCACAGTGAACTATGCCAAGTCTCAGCTCTCCTCACTCAAGTCCTGGAGTACATTGGTGCTCATCTGAACATTGTTACACAAATAGTAAGTCTCCCTCAGTCAAGGATTAATACATTACAGGGCGAAGCATCCCAATTACTATCCCATCCATTCCTGCCAGCAAGAATGATTTTGCAACTTCTAGGATCTATGACAGCTTCCATAACTCTAATACCACTAGCAAGGTATTACTTGAGGGTACTTCAGTGGATGCTGGCAGTGCAGTGGTCTATCAGACAACACACTGTCTCTGCTCCAGTATGTACTGCAAGAATTTGCAAAGAACATGCTTCCTGTTTGATCACTGCAAGAGAAGTTTCTCAGGGCCACTCTTTTATCCTTTCATGACCCATAGACACAGTGACCACAGACGCCTCCCATCTAGAGTGGGGAGGCATTACTTGGGAAAGATGGTCCAAGGCACTTGTTTCTACCTGGAACACAATCTTCACATCAATGTCCAGGAAAGAGAGCAGCCCTATTAGAGTTGCAGTCTTTTCAAGATGATCTCCCTCCAGGGATGGTTGCCATTCAGGCAGACAATTATATCAATTGTACTGCAGTCACTATAAGTTTTTTTTTGTGAATATGACTATTTGGACTGTGCATGGTATTTATTATTCAAAAGCATAAATGGCAGGTCTATGGTTTTATGAAATTAATTTTTTATTGGCATATGGTAATTTTAATTTAAAAGATCATTTTATATTTGTCTCTTCGCTTAGTGGGAAGTGAAAAAAAAGTATGAACATTTTACACTTGTTTCACCTGTTTACAAGTGAATAAAAATGGTGGCTGTTTAGTAATGATTCTCGGTAGGTTCATTGGTGCATACTAGGTTAATTACCATTGCGGCCTTTATGAGCCTAGCTGTATCTCAATTGTATCCCACAATGTTATGTGCCTTAGAGGTTATTATAAGGGGTATATGCAAGCTAGGACACTTTTTGCAGGGTGCCACTGTCCATTAGGAACATAGGTGCTAGATCTTGGATGTACTTCCAATTTCCCATCCACTGGTCCAGGTTTATCTTGAATAGGGTTAGGGAAGAGGTCCGCATCACAAAGATGGGAAGCCTGTTCCACAGAAGGGGAATTCTCTGAGTCACATACCTGTCTCTCCAGCGTGTCCTATTTATGTTGCCAGCAAAGTTTAGATCCCTAGATGGAGTAATTCTGATGCTATTCATTTTGTGGATATGCAAAAGATCCATCAGAGTCGGCAAACTGATTCTTCATTCATCATAGTTACATGATTTCTTAGGAGAATATACCTGTTTTTACCTACTGAACTGAATGCAGCTTTCTATGATACAAAAAAATTAGGAGGATAGTAAATCATCGTGCATACAAAGGTTGGGGCTTTGTCCAGTCTACCATACTAATTTGTGGTATGAGATATACCTTCTCTTGATAAAAGAACCCATGCATGCATTTTAACTAAGTCAGGGTAACAGTGAGACTGATCTGATTTTGGCAGTCAACAGAGTATAAAATGTTTCAGAGAAACAGTGTTTTTTAAGTGTGACTTCACCTCTAATTCATTTAGAAGTTTCCCATATTATTTAGGATTACATTGAAGGTGTCAAGGATGCCACTATGTTTGAAATATAGTGGAAGTTTGTACCAAAGATAGGGAAATTGTTGGTATATGAATCTACTGCATCCATGCATCCTTTTTATCTGTTGGTAAATACTTAATGCCTTTAACTGCTTATTTAAGGAACCATTTGTTTTGTGAAGGAATAGAAAGTCATGGAGTGTCAGCTGTTTCATGGCTTGAAAGCCTAGACATAGATCTCCACAGAGGAGTCTGTAGGAGTCAATAAGAAAGTGAGTAAGGGGGGAAAGATGCCAGTTTGTCTGATGAACTGAGGGTCTTGTGACCACTTATCTTTATTTTTTTGTTAGAAAATCTCTGAGGTCTCTCAACCTGAATTTTATGAAGTGCATGTACAGATATACAGTATGTTTGTGTGTGTGTTTTGTGCATGCACATGCATGCAGAGGAAGCAGATTACATAAAAAGCACATATTTATTTTAATAAAAACTGCAAGAAACGTATCAAAACATATCCACAAGTAGCCTTTGTTCACACCACAGTAATGCCCAGCAGAGTGCTAGCTTGTGTTCTCATCACAATAGTGACCATGAGAGTGGGATATACAGGGAAATAATGGATGGGTCTGGATGCCCTGTGCCACTCACTGCACCCCTACATTGTTTATTTGTCTGTAACACCTACATGATAGGCATAGTTGTTTATTTACTTTTATGTCAGGAGACTAAAGATAATGCAGGGTATAGAGATGGCGCATATGACTGCACTGTGACAATTTTGTAGGGTGAGGATATGGCACATATGACTGCACTGTGACATTTTTGTAGGGTAAGGATATGACACATAGTGTACTGTGAAATTTTTGTAAAGTCAGCGTACTCAGTGATGACGTGGACATGGGGATATGAAGAAGTATGCTGTCTGTATTCATGAACATTCATAGGATGCCTGGGTGGTACTCAGAAACCATACCACATTACATATAACCTATAGTCTTAAAATGCCAAACAAGGAACTATATTTCCAAAATTGTATTAGTCTTTTTTTAGAAGTTAAGTGATCTATTATTTGAAATAATTAAGGTCACATATCTATAACGAGACATGATACTACTTAATTTTCTCATTTTTATGAGTACCAAGTATTAGAGACAAAAATAGGCTTCAGCTGTTTATTCTTCCTACAACACATGTAACAGCATCATAGCTGGTTATATAGACAGATGGAAAAGTTACAGTAAAATAGAACTATCTAGAAAACAGTATTGGAAAGGAAGATTCCCTGACAAATTTTTTTTATTCTTGAATTGTAGTACTATCTGATATTATCCATTAAGTGCATTTCTAGTTTACTGTTGACTTTGTAGATGAACTCTTTCCATATCATGATACATTCTGGAGTGAATACATAATACCATATTCTGATCTAACATTGTTATGGATTTTTTGAAATTCTGAATGTGATGTCTTATCAGGAACAAGTACTGACTGCAAGCAAAGCTGGAGGTAAAAAAAGAACTAAACCACCACAAAGTCCGTTTGACTGTAAAAAAAACATGTAAGTGCTTTCATTGCAAGCTTTACCAATGTATACCAAATGAAATGGATATCATGTTATTACATATAGTCAACTCACAACTAATGCAGATTTCAGTACATTCATCTGATTCATCATAATTTGTGACTCGTCAATTAACTCAAGCTTTTTAAATGTCAGACATAATATATTGATGAAAAGAGTTAAAACTTCAATAAAAGATTTCAATAAATTAAAGCTCTAAAAAAATCAGGTTTATGCATCATTCAGCTGAGGTTTTAGAAGTCCATTAAACTACAGTAGAAAACTATGTCACCTTTTTGAAACCTAACATTCAGTTTTCTGCTTCTTTTATCTAAAGAAACCTGCTGTGGTACATGGAATAAAAATGGTTTTAAGGGTCACTTTACTCACATCTTTACGTTAACAGGAGAAGAGTCGTTTAAGTAGGAAATCAATGTTAATTCAGCAGAGAGGATATCTTATTGAGTTAGTTGTGGAAGTGTGTTTAGAAGTTGTAAAACAGAGACAAGCTAGGTTTAAGGCTTGCAAACAGTTTGCATCAGGCAAAGCTTATGCTGTTCTTGACCAGAGTGTGAGATGGTAGCAGTTACAACCACAAATTATAAAATTGCTACTGCAACAGTTTTTTTTTTAGTTTAAAATATTATTAAAAACACAGGAATGTAGTATTTGGAAATAGTTCAATAAATGTGTTACTGAAGTTTCTTTTTTTAACAAGAAAGCAAATAATTTGGAGAACTATTTTACAAAAAATAAAAGTTATTGAGGTAAACAAATAGCAATACATACTTTTTGTGTGGTTGCTCAGGTTACAGATGTATTACAGACAGGCATCACCTTTATGGTATATTCTGATTTAGGCTACATATTAGTATGCAGAGAAAAATTATACCAGCAAAGTTACTGCAGTTATTTATCATGTTCATTACACTGTGTGTACTGTATTCTATACAGGGATGTTGTTACAATGTTACAAGGATGTTTGAACATATAGGTCCATCAAGAAAAGGAATGCCAAAACTGCCTTTTCCGACCACACCAAGCAATGCTTGAAGTGCAAAAAAGTTGTATTTCATACATTAAAAAACGTTTCTTTAAAAAGGGATGTGGATTTTGAATGTTAAGCATGTGAATACTGAAGTATTAGAACAACCATGGTTTAAGGCAGTTCTGAATTATACTGTAAATTTGATTTTTTTAACTACGATTTAATTTATTTAAACTATTTAATTTATTGAAAGTATTTATTGCACTCATAATACTGCAGTGGTGGAGCTGCGGTAGCGTTGTCTCCTCACAGTAAGACATTGTCCTGTTCGACTCTCAGCTAGAGCGTCTTATGTGTGGAGACATGCGTGAATGGGCGCACCTTCGTTGAAGGTTGTATGTCAGGGCTGGCAACGCGGTACATAAAAAATCTGCTGCCAATCATTAGCGGACCGGACTTCCGCTGTGGCGACCCCTAACCAGGAAAAGCCGAAAGATACAACATTTATTCCACTCATAAATGTGGGTAGGTCATTTGACACACTTAGCAGTTCCCAGACGCCTCTCTCATCCCAAAGTATTGTACCACAAAAAAGCCCCTCCCAAGGTGAAGACAAGAAAAGTAAAGGTCAGACTTCTAAACTGTAGCAAGGAGCATATACAGCATCCATGGCACAATCAATCTGTGTAACCTACTAAACACATTTCAGCTCCCATTATATCAGCTATGGCTGCTGACATTCATATTGAGATTTTGCGCCCACCTATTTTGTCTATTCGGCACTGTCAACAATTTCCTGCCAGGGCAGCCATCTCCTTTGCTCTACTAATTGAACTTTTTTAGAGTTTACATCAATACAGTGTGTTTTTTTTCCCAGTGTGTTTGCAGTAATTGGTATTATACCATGACCCCCCCAAAACGTGCATGCTGATTGGCCAGCGTGTGCGCTCATCGAGTAATAAGCGATACTAAAGAAAAGGTCCGCCGTTCGGACTTTTTTCCAGTTTTAATAACCTCGTTTAAAACATTTAAATAAAGAACATGGACAAACAAAAAAAAAATAGAAAGAGATCTCGCTGTTGCTTTTTGTTTTAAAGGTGCTATGTTAATAAAAACCAATAGCCATAGCATTGTGTTTGCTTTGAGAAAAAGCAATCCTTAAGCATTATTATCGTCTTATGTCTGTATGTTAAATGAGTTTAACATTTAAACTGAAGTTATAAAATTCAATATTAGTCCGTGTATTAAGCTTATGTTCATATCATCATTAAACTGCAGATTACAACATAAACGGAGATCTTGCTTGACCGCCCAAAGATGTACCGCGATTGCGCCTTTGCTTAGATTCATGTACTGCGCAGATGCGTCAGCCGCTTGGAGGGACATAAACTGCCGGCCATATTTGGCAAACATGTTTAGAAAATGCCATAATTATTCTAAGTTTCATTTTAATTTTAGTAATAACTCCACTTCTTGGTAAAATGTCCCACTTGGTTCACTTTAACACCGCTACTGTTGTTTGCACCACCTGGTAACCCAAAGTTTTTTGGTTACCCACACCCACCGCCATAATAACTCATGCATTGTAGTGAATATATTTAAACGCCCAATAGTTGTGGGATCTCTGCATCTGACGAAGATATTTTGGTTTATAACAAAAAAAAATTGTTTTAATCGTCTTCTCCACTTGTTCTGTTTGAAACCTAGCTGGAGTGTTAGGAACAGACAAAGTCTGTTCCTCCTCAGAAATTATCGTTATACGTGGTTGTTTTTCATGTGAGAAAGGATTTGCTCCACTAAATGGATTGTCTCTGTCTCATATGTCTGTAGCTTTCTCCTCCTGTTCTATTTTAAAGTATCAGGTGTGGCAAGAATTGATGTGGTGTGCCCATCTTCATAAATTATCGCTACAGGCTATTCTTTTTTGTGAGAGAAAGCAGTGCATCACTCTAATCTCCTCCATTTCATCTGTTTTCTTGTTCTGTATGATAAGTAGTAGGTGTGACGGAAGTATAAGGTGCCTGATCCTCCTCAGGAATTACCTCTACAGGCCCTTCTCTCTCATGACACAAAGGAGTAAACTCCTTCAAAGAAACTACCTCTATTATCTACCTCTAAAGTGTTCTGTTCTTGTTCTATTTGCAGATCATCTGATATGACAGAAGGCATGTGCTTCTCCATGTGAATTATCACTTCAGGCTTTTCTCTTTCATGAGACAAAGCAGTAAGCATCTCTAAAGGGGTAGTTTCTATAGCCCCTGTTTTTGCATTCTCCTTCTCTTCTCTTAGGAAAGCAGCTGGTACAACACAAATGGGGGGGGGGGGTTCTAGAGGAATTACGCCTGTAGGTTGATCTCTTTCATCAGAAAAAGGAGAATACTCCATTAAAGTAATAGTTTCTGTATCATTTGATCTGATATTGTTAATCCTCGTTCATTCCTTATGAATGGGTATCAGTTCCGAGCTTGGAACCGAGCCGCCATTTTCCAAGCTCGCGTCAGCTTCAAACTCTCGAGCTAAACTCTTACCCACAATCTCCCTCTCCCTGTTACCTCAGATTTTGTTTGCCGCGTTGCCATTCGATCGTGTCAAGCTACTTCTCTTGCTAAGTATCGTCTATTGTTGTTTAATAGCTTTACAGATTACTTTTCTGTCAGAAAAATTCATATTTTATTGTCTCTTACCCTATTGTATCTAGCGTTCATAATTTCTTTAGGTTTTTCTGCTTTTTCTTTACCACTTTTACCATGAGGTATTCTCTCTTTACCATTGTTGGTAATCCTTTTCCCTTTTTCTCTATTTGGCTCCAGAGCTCTCTCAGTCACCCTAGTGCTTTTGGTGCCTAGACCTTTGGCTCCATTAGTGATTTTGGCTCCGTCTTCTCCTGCAGCCTTCTATATATCGGCACCGAGAGGCTCCTCGGTTCAGACCATTACCACTGTATCGGCACCGACCTTTCAGTCGGTGCAGACCTTGACCGCGTTGGCTCCGAGATCTTCCTCGGAACTGAAGCCTTTATTGTTGACTCCAGTTCTGTCGGTTCCAGCTTCAGCACTGACAACCACTTTGGCACTGATCCTTGTGTCGGTGCAGACAATGACCTCGGCACCGATTACTTCTTCGGTGCAGACTACAGTAGTTCAGTCTCTCTCGGCACCGTTGTCCTTGGTGCGGTCAGATGAGATGGGCACCGAGTCTGCCTCTTCTGTGAATAGGCCTGTTTCTCCCTCAGTCTCCATGAGGTCCACTAGAAGCCTTTCCGAACATGATGTGTTGCGTCTTGTGGGCCAGGTACTCTTGGCCATAGGTATCCCACCCCTCAGGAACTATCCTTCCCTGGGAGGTGATCACCCATCTCCAAATACCCCTTCTTATTCTCCTCCTACATTGCCTTTGAAGTCCATTGATATAGCACAGTCTTCCCCTTCTGCGGTTCCCTTTATGGATCTCACTAAGGAATCGCAGTTGCCTTCATGGCAGGAAAGTTTTGCTATGACCCAGGATGTCAGCTGTGACATGCATAACTTGCTGCTCCACAGCCATCCAGGGACTCTGGGTCGGCAGGCTGAGCCACTTAGGGGAGGGGTGACCCCTGTCGTAGACATACTCTCCTCTTTGGGTGGACCAGCCTTCCAATTGATGGAGAAGGCTTTTGCTGCTGCTGGTGATACCTGACTGTCTATACCTCCGCCCTCCTCTGGTACACTGGTTTCACAAGTCGCATCTAGTGGACACCGGGTGCAAGGGCTGCAGGACATATTCCCTCAGGAATCCCCTTTTCCGCTGTCTTCTCCAGCTTCTCCTGCTGAGGAGGTCCACCGGAAATGTTCGTGTAAGAGGAAGCACATGGACTCCACAGAGGAGTCCCTCACCGAAGACACAGAGTTCGATGAGGGGGAAGGATCCCTTTGGTCACACTCTGAGGTATCCTTTGGTGATATCCTCGAAATCCTGAAACAGAGAGGTGACTGGCAGTCCTCTAATCTGACCTCTGAGGAATCTGTGTTCCTGCAGGCTTTTCGCGCCCAGCCCCCTACCTCCTGGGTTACTCCACCTGCCGATGAACTTGTCCGCCTCATCGTGGGGCATGCTTGGAAGGCTCCTGATACTGTCAAATTTATTCCCCGGAGGCCAGATAAGATCTTGTCCCCTCCTGCTTCGGATCCCCATTGGTCCAAAGGTCTTCCTGTGGATGCTTTGGTGGTGGTGGCCACAGCAAAAAGGATCTGGCAGAAGAAGAAATCCAGACTGTCCATCCATCTAACAAAGAGTTTCAGGCCCTGGACAGGCTAGAGGAAGCACACCTTTGCTTCAGCAACCTTTGCTATCAGGTCCCTGAATTATATGGCACATTTTACCAGGCTTCAAAGGGATCTGGTTTCTGAGCTCTCTGAAACCTTGGCTGGTGCCATGTCTGATGAGGTCCGTGACAAAGTGGCCTCAGCTGGCCACCATTGAATCTATATCCAACTCCTCTATGCGACTGATATCTCACACATCAGAAGGAGCAGCTAGAGCAGCGGGTTCAGCTGCAGTCTTGAGATGACATGCCTGGATGCGCTTGTTCAACTTCGCGGAACCCTTTAAGTCTTCTTTTCTTAATGCCCCCATTGAGGCCTCCTCGTTGTTTGGGCCCAAAGTTAAAAAGCACACTGGCCAGATGTGAACAGGACAGTAAGACCCTTTCTGCCATAGGTGTCCGTTATTCTTCCCCTCAACATGTTTTCTCTTGAAACCAAAAGAGTGGGAAGATATGGTTCAAGAAATCTCAGGGTCCTTTCCGTGACACACAGGCCAAGTTCTCCCCCAGAGGCAGAGGGGGAAACTCACAGGGAAGACGCTCCTTTCGGGCAGAGGGGGTCCATGTAACCAGGGTTCCAGGGATTCTTTCCCTGGTCAATCCTACCAGCGCTCCTGAAGATCAGCCCAACTCCTTTCCTCTGGAGGTGGTTGGGGGACGTTTCTCTTTGTACCCTTCTGCCTGGCTAACCATCACCACCAATTCCTGGGTACAAAGGATTTTAACCAGAGGTTATCATATCCCCTTCGATCTTTGTCCCATCCCTTCAAAAAATCTTCCCGATGTTCCACCCAGTCAGAGGGAAGAATCAGCACTAGAGATACCAAAGCTGCTAAGAAAGAGAGTCATCCAAATAGTCCCTCCAGACCAGATAGGATCCGGATTCTACTCAAGACTATTTTTGGTGCCAAAGAAAACCGGGGACTGGAGACCAATTTTGGATCTCAGTGTACTCAACAAGTTTGTGAGAGTACAAGTATTCTGGATGGTCACAATACAGTCCATCCTCCCGCTTTTGGAAAAAGATGATTAGATGTGCTCTATAGATCTTCAAGATGCGTACTACCACATAAAGGTGGACAGGCCATCAAGAAGATTTCTGTGCTTCCGTGTGGGAGCCAGTCACTACCAGTTCAGAGTACTGCCCTTCGGACTCTCTACAGCCCCCAGATTATTCACAAAGTGCATGGCAGTTGTCACAGCTCACTTGCGACTTCAAGGATTCCAGGTGTTTCCATACCTAGATGACTGGCTCATTTCTGCCCCCACCACACATCTACTGGAAAAAGCCCTGGCATACTCTCTCCTCACTGCTCAAAGGCTGGGCATAACCATAAACTGGCAGAAATCCAATCTCACCCCATCTCAGTTGACAGAATTCATAGGGGTCATCTTGGACACAAAAAAAACTGCAGAGCTGCTATTCCAGAGCACAGAATTCTAAGGATAAAGCAACAACTAATTCCAATCCTTTCAAAGGAAAAATCCATGGCTCACTGGGTTCTACAGCTGTTGGGTTCCATGGCAGCCTCCATCACCATTGTTCCTCTGGCCAGATTTCACATGAGGCTTTTACAATGGCTACTGCTCATCCAATGGTATCCTTTTCAGCATCCTCTTTCAGCCATGATTCGAGTAACCACCAGGTGCAAACAGGATTTAAATTGGTGGATGACACACAATCACTCACAATGGTCTCGCCCCTTCACCCCCAGCAACCCAAAACCACAGTGACCACGGATGCCTCCCTGATGGGGTGGGGGGCTATGTCAGGGACAGACAGTCCAAGGCCTTTGGTCCAAACTGGAGGCCCATCTGCATATAAATGTTCTAGAGCTGAGGGTGGTGCTTCTGGTGTTGCAAGCATTCCATCCCCTGCTGTCATCTGGGAAAATTGTGATTCAATCAGACAACAGGGCAGTGGTCTGGTACATCAACAAGCAAGGTGGAACCAAATCTTACCCCCTTTGTCGAGAGGCCATGAGGATATGGCAATGGGCGATGGCTACCAACCATTTTCTTCTATTCCCGGGAGTTCCAACGTGATAGCAGACAGACTCAGCAGGTGCATTCTTCAACCTCACGAGTGGTCCCTGAATCCCTTGATAGCGACGGAGATCTTCCACCACTGGGGCCATCCTTGCAGCGACCTCTTTGCATCCCTGACCAACTACAAATGCAGCAACTACTTCACCCTGATTCCCCCTCCGGGACAGTCACCCAAGGACACTCTAGTCCATGATTGGCCCTCGGGTCTTCTTTATGCATTTCCACCCTTTCCCCTCATTCCCCAGTTTCTGAAGAAAGCCAGTCAGTTGAAGAGCAAGGTGATCCTCATAGCACCATATTGGCCTCGACAGATTTGGTTTCCATTCCTTTGGCCTCACCTACTAGATCGACCATGGATTCTCCATCCAATCCCGGAGTTGATCTCACACCCACAGAACCTGATTCATCCCAACCTGAACAGCCTGAAGATAATGGCTTGGCTACTCCAATTCCCTTGATTGCCAGGCAGAATGATCTTTCTTTACCAGTACGTGATATTCTCATTGCTTCTCATAAGTCTTCCACTAGAATTACTTATCTGAGCAAGTGGAAAAGATTTACCTGTTGGCTGAAAGATAAACAAGTTAGACCCGTTTTCAGCACCAGTGTCGATAATACTAGACTATCTGGCCAACCTGTTTCAATCGGGTCTATTGGCCTCTACCATTAGAGTTCATTTGGCTGCAATTTCTAATTTTTATGAGGGTGTCCAAGATTCCTCTCTTATGCCCCATAAATTGTGCAAGACCTTCATAAAAGGTGTGAATCATCTGAAGTCACCTTTTAGAGAACCTATTCAACCATGGGATTTATCATTAGTTCTACAAGCTCTGACAATGTCACCTTTCGAACCAGCCTCTTCTTGCGCCCTCAAGTATTTGCCATGGAAAACCTTGTTTTTGGTCGCTATTACTTCTGCCAGATGTATTTCTGAACTTCAAGCTTTATGTATCAAGAGTCCATACTTGATTTTCCATAGAGATAGAGTGTCTCTGAGAACTAATCTGTCATTTCTGCCTAAAGTGATCTCTGAAATGTCCACTAATCAAGCCATTGAATTGCCAGTTTTCTTTCCCAATCATTCAAACAGAGGAGAGTATTGCCTACATATCCTAGATATACACAGGCAAATCTGTTTTTACTTAAACAGGACTAAACCCTTTCGTAAATCTGACCAGTTATTTTTGGCCTTTTCTGGACCTAGATTAGGATGTGCTGTTGCTAAGGTCACATTAGCTAGATGGTTGAAGGACTGTGTGACCTTTATTTATACACAACGTAATATCTCGTTGCCTACTACCATGAAAGCTCATTCAATAATGACGGTGGCAACTTCTGCTGCCTTCCATGCCAGAGCTTCTTTACATGACATCTGTGCAGCTACCACTTGGGCTACGCCTCATACCTTCATCAATCATTACAAATTGGATTTGGCCCCCAGGGGAAGAGCATCTTTTGGTTCTATGGTGCTCAGGAATGTCCTTCCATGAGAGCCTCCCAGGAATAGAGGTAGCTGGGGACTCTGTCCCATGCATAAGGAATGAACGAGGATTAACAATATCAGATAAAGAAGTTATGTCTTACCATAATGTTCCATCTGTATTGTTGATCCTCGTTCAGTCATTACGACCCTCTCTCCTACCCCCTCCTGTGCTTTCTAGTAGATCTCACCATCCGGTTCTCTTAGATTATTTGACCAGAGGTAGTTGCAAACTCAATCTGAGGTAACAGGGAGAGGGGGATTGTGGGTAAAAGTTTAGCTCGAGTGTTTGAAGCTGACGCAAGCTTGGAAAATGGCCGGCTCGGTTCCGAGCTCGAAACTGATACCCATGCGTAATGACTGAACGAGGATCAACAATACAGATGGAACGCTATGGTAAGACATAACTTCTTTTTTCTGTTGCATCCTCCTCTTGTTCTATTTGTAAAATAGAAGTGGTGTGATTCTCCACAGGAATTATCAGAGGCTCTTCTGTTTCATGAGAAAAAGGAGTACACTCTGATAAAAGAACTGTTTCTGTAGCATCTCTTTCTATAGTGTTTTTCTCCTGAATTACTTGAAAAGTAATTGGCATGACAGGAACAGGAGGGGTATATTCCTGTACAACAATCAGCAGTACGCACTGTTGTTTTACATGAAAAAAAAAGCAACATATTCCACTAAAGGAACTGCCTCAACCTCATCTCTTTCTACAGTGTTTTTCTCTTGTTCTTTCTGAAAATCAGCTGATGTAATAGAAATGGCAACGCTCTGCTCCTCATCTGGAGTTACTGCTACATGTTGCTTTCTTTCACTGGAAAAAAGTAGATCTCTCTAAATAAATCCACTGTATTTTATTGGTTTCTGTAGCTTCCTTCTCATGTTCTGACTGAAAATCAGCTGATGTGACAGTAATGGTGGTGCTGGTTTGCGTCTCCACTGGAATTAATGATATGTGCTGCTTTCTTTCATCAGGGAAAGGAGTGAAGTCCTTTAAAGCAATCACCTGTGTAACTTCTCTTTCTGCAGCACCCTTCTCAAGTTCTATTTGAAAATCAGCCAGTGTAACAGGAACAGAAAGGTTGCAGTTCTCAGCAGGAAGTATTGATACTGGCTGTTGTCTTTCTTCAGAAGATGTGCTTTCTACTGCAGGAATTGTGTGTATCACCCATTTCTGCAGTATTCTTCACCTGTTTTGTTTGAGAATCAGCTGGTGTGACAGGAATAGAAGATTTGGATGGCTGTATATCAATTATTGTAACAGGCCATTGTTTTTTGTAACAGAAAGATGTACATTCCACTATGGGGTAGTCTCTGTATGCTGTTCTGCTATAGGACAGGAAGCCCTCTCTGGAAATGTGTTTGATACGTAGTGTGCTTTTTTGTAATGCATTTGTACAGAACTTGTTGGGATGCAGTCATAATCTAGATCCTCCTCTGAAAGTGACTGTGTATGAGAAGATGAAGAACAACAAGGTATGGCACAAATAAAGGACTTTTTAATTCTCTTTTGAAGTGCCTTAAATGTTGAAGCAAACCTAGAAAGATGCCATTTAGGTTTTCTTTGGTCACCGGCTTCACTAAGGAGTTCTGTAGCAGTCCCTGCTTTTTGTTTTGAAAACAAGTTGGTGTGACCAGAATAGAGTGTATGCACCCCTCTACAGGAATCAGACTGTTTTCTTTAAAGAAGTGCATTTGACTACAGGAATGGCCTCTATGTCAACTTTTTCTGCAGTGTTCTTCTCTTCTTGTGTTTGAAAAACAGCTTTTTAGTCAGGAACATACCAGTTGCACTCTTCCATAGGAATTATTGCTGCTACTGGTTGTCATTTTTTATGAGAGGAAGGAGTTCATTCCACTACAGGAATAGTGTGCCTGCCATCCATTTCTGTAGCATTTCTCTTTGGCTCTGTTTAAGAACTAGGTGGTGTGACAGGAATAGATTGTCTGCACCACTGTGCATGAACTATTGTTGGCTGTGGCCTTCTATGAGAAGAAGTACATTTCACTGTAGGGGTAGTCTCTGTATCCTGTTCTGCTAAACTACAAGGCTCCCCTGGGACTTTCTTTGGTGCAAATTCTACTTTTTACCAATATCTTTTTGCAGAACATGCTTGAATGGAAGCAGAATGTACATCTTCCTCTGAAAGTGAGTTTGAGCAGATGTGCAAGACATTGTGCACAAAAACGACTTTGTTTGGTTTTTCTCTTTAATTGCCTTAAATGCTGAATGGGAAGTTCTTGAACAGTAGGTGAAATGGTATGCACACAATCTTTTTTTGCTATTACTGTTGACATGTTTGGTACTGTAAGATTATCTGGATATTGTCAGTAGGGGAAGACTTTTTAAATGGTGGACATTCTCAAGCTTTTGGAGATTCCATAACAAATGTTCTAGCATCTCCCTTGCATACTTCTTCATAAGAACCAGATTCTACATGGTAGCAGAGAGTCACTGACACTTCTTCCTGTGACTGTGTAGGGTACATGGTTTTCTGTGTTGCAGACTGGTCATTTTTAACAGTATTTTCTGCACACTCTGCTTCTTCAATAGGCATTTCAGTGTGTTTCACTGTTTAAAGTATAGACCATTAATATTTGTGCATTACATGACTGTTTATTATATCCATAGCTACAATTTTAACTTCATTGCAAATGTCCTTGCATCACTTGCAGCACAACTAAAGCTATCACGTTATATAAAAGTGGGGAAAAAACTGAAAAGGTCATATATGAATGCAACATATTTAACTTTTCCCCTTTGGTAAAAGTGCATTCCCACTTATGGTGCTTTATCTGAATTACAATGGAAACTGCTAAATGAATTCTATTGTAAGTTATCTGTCATGTATTTCATAAAGTAATATATGCATGTAGCACAAACGTCCTCTGCTAGCAAGACTTTTCAGTCAGCCTTAAAGCAATATATGTATGTGCATATATATCTATACATTACACATATATGATATATGAATCTATGTCAGATGGTCAAGTTTTCAGAAAGTCGAAATTTATATGGACGAGACTATATGATCAAGTTTCAGAAAACTTAGACATCAAAAAAAAAAAAAATCCACAAAATTTTTTTTTGCATTTATGCAGGGGAGCAAGTCCCCTGCACCCAACACACCCCCTGCAAATTATTTATACTAACTCCGAGATCGTACTAGTGAAGAAAAGGGTACATTTCCTGATCATTGCTGTACTGCAATCTAAACTGAAAAGCTTTGAGTTTTGAAAAGCTCGATCATATGGTCTTGACCATATGAATTTCAAATTTTTGAAAACCTGATAAACTAATAAGGTACATATATATATATATATATATATATATATATATATATATATATATATGTTTACTATCAAAACCTTGCAACCCACTTGTGCGAGTTATTACTTACCCAAAAAACATCATAAAATCCAAACATCAACTGATCAAAATACTGAACATGGTAATGTCAATAATTTGACATTCAACATTATCGACATTACTCAACTACCTGGACGTCCGATGATTTCCTACTAATGTTTTGTGGGGGGCAAGCCCCCTGTGCCCCCCCCCACACCCTGCTAATTATATATACAAACTCTGAGATTGCTCTACAGTGAGGAAAAGGGTAAGTTTCCCGATCCAGTCAAATCTTCGAACCCACAACAGCAAATGCACACTACCATTCACTGTTGTGGATTCGAACATTAAAAAATCAACGTTATGAAACCTTGGAACCATGACATTCGACCTTCCTAGGTTCCCGTAACTGTTATGCAAGATTGTGATGGTAAATCTATCTGTCTATATATATATATATATATATATATATATATATATATATATATATACACACACACACACACACACACACACACACACACACACACACACACACACACACACATCTTTTTATATATATTGCTTACATTCAAACCATCAAGAAGTCAACTTGTCGCACTGCCAAAAAGCTGATAACAAAAATCAGCTGACTGAATGTACAGGCTTTTTTTAAAGCGAGATTGCGATACAGCAGGGAACAGGAAATTTACCCTTTTCCCACTGTAGTGTGATCTTGGAGTTGGTATATATAATTAGCAGGGAATGTGGGGGTGCAAAGGGGCTTGTTCCACTGCAAAAAACAGGAGCAAACTAATTTTGCTTGTTTTTATATCAGCAAATGATCGATGAGTTGTGTACAATCACTTGCTGTTTGATAGTTTGAATCTTTGATGTTGTGTTGTAATCTCATATGTGTGTATATGTATGCATATGGTTTCACTTCATAAACGCGAATTGCTGAAATATCGAATTTCAGCAGTTCGTGTCCATGAAGCCGAAACCTCTAAATAATGAAAGTGCATAATTGCGAATAGGACTATGTTGAATTCGCACTTATGCATTTTCGTCATCGTATGGAAGTGTTCGGCTGGGATGGTGTCTGCAGTTTAAGGTGAGTGAGTGTGCGTGAGTGGTTTTTGTAACTTGTACGAGTGGGTCAGGGTAGGGAGGTGGGGGTATGAGTGTGTGTGTGATTTTTTTTAACTGTTTGTGCAATCTCGGAGTTAGTATATATAAGTAGGGGGGTAGGGGGATGTAGGGGGGCTTGCCCCTGCATATGTGTAGTGTAGGTGTGTGTCTGTGTGGTGTTGTGTTGTATTTCAGTGTTTTGTGGTGTGGATGTTATGGTTTGTGTGCTGTGTACTATGTGCTTTATGATGTGTGTTCGATGTTGTGATTTCATGGTTGTGAGGTGTTGGTGTTTTAATGGTTTCAGCTTTATAATGTTGAAATGCTGAAATTCGATATTTCAGCAATATGAAGTGAAACAATGTATGTATATATATATATATATATATATATATATATATATATATATGGTTCCACTTCATATCATCGAATTATCATTTCATTGAATTGCAAACCATCGAGACCAAATCATCGAAA
The DNA here is from genome assembly GCF_019279795.1 of Protopterus annectens. NCBI lineage: Eukaryota > Metazoa > Chordata > Ceratodontiformes > Protopteridae > Protopterus > Protopterus annectens. The sequence continues at coordinate 1,754,607,880 of NC_056743.1, forward strand.
ACCCATTTCATCGAAAACTCATTTCATCGAATCTCAAATCATTGAAAACTATGAAGCAACTACAAATAACATTCCACAATGTTTTTACTACACCCCCCACACCCTCCGTAATTAAATATACCAACTCCAAGGTCGCACTACAGTGGGGTTAGGAAATTACCTTTTTCCCCCAGTGTAGTGCGACCTGGAGTATATTTAATTACGGTGTGGGAGGGCTTGCCCCTACATACACATAGTACAAAGTGTCTGGGATGTTATTTGTAGTTGCTTCATAGTTTTCAATGATTTGAGATTCGATGAAATGAGTTTTCGATGAAATGGGTTTTCAACGATTTGGTCTCGATGGTTTGCAATTCAATGAAATGATAATTCGATGATATGAAGTGGAACCATATATATATATATATATATATATATATACATACATACACACACTATATATATATATATATATATATATATATATATATATATATATATATATATAGACACACACACACACACACACACACACACACACACACACACACACACAGACCATTCAGTACCATGAAATTTGTATATTGGTGAATCTGCTGGCTGTGGGTGGGTGTAAACAAGTGTGACTGTCTTCACAGAATTAGTCAAAGGGTTCATTGAATCTACATTTTTTGTTCTGTTTTTACACAGTGTGTAATAGTGCTCCTGTGTATTGGTTGATGAATTGTAGTGGAAAACAGCCCACAACATTTCCTGTCTATTGGTCTGGCTAAAGGTTTATTAGGAATCCTTAAAGAAGCATGCTCTTACATTAGTTATAAATACACTAATATGTAACACTTCAGCTTCCTGCCTCAGTCTAATGATGGATTTCTAGTTCCATGTTAGATAAAGACAGGGATCACATATGATTTCCACAGTAACTGTACTTATATCACATACACACAGTGACCTGAATGTGTATATTATGTTTTAGGAAAAGAAGAACCTACAAAGTAAATGTCAATCCACCACAACATAAAGCCAAATACAAATAAAACAAAAACACTGCCAAATCATCACAAGAAGCTTCAATTACATAGGAATCACAAAATAATTAAATAATTAAGAGCTTTCATCCACTTACTAAAGAACTTCATCAGAATAGTTAAAACCCTTACACACTACCCTATGTAAAAAATAATTCAACCAATCTGATTAACAAACTAATAATTCAATTATTTACATCAAGATCCATTCCAAAACATATTTAAAAATACAGTACCTCTATAGCCATGCAATTAAACAAAAAGGGCTCAAAAACACTTTAAGAAACAGTTGTCTGAAAATTGTGTTCAAAATCAATAAACTAAAAATAATACACAAAAAATAATAATGTATAGGAAAGGAATCCCACAAAGCTCATAACTTTTTTTTAAATATGTTCACAAATTCCCTAATCTTAACTGTAAGATACCATTGATCGAAATCTTGTCAGTTAACTGCTCTTAGGGGAGTATTTTGAGTGCATAGTATGAATGACGTTACACTGCTAGATTAACACTCTATAAGTCTGCATAGTTTTATGACCATTACTTGTATCTGTTTGCACTTTTGAATAGATGGAATATATGAATTAGCACATAATGAGTAGAATGAATATATGGACTAGCTGCATCTAAATGTATATGGCTTTGCTGCATATTTTGTACTGAGATGTCAGTGTGCCACTTTAAATTTTGTAGGTTGCAATTAAATGGCAAACAATACCGAATATAGATAGTCCTCATGCAAGTCCTAAGGAACCATGATCTTATTTTAGTGGGCAAGGATGGTCCCCCATGGGAATGGCGTGAACAGCTGTGACAGGGTTTGCTGCAGCAAGTAGATGTGGTCAGTGGCAATCACAGAACTCTCTCATAGTGCCAAGGCTTGAAGATTGACATCACTAACCATGCCCATAAATAGGCATGTAGCATTTCTGTCATAAGTAGGGGAGCAACTTGGAGGTATCTCACTGAGATAGAGAGGGCTGTCTCATTTCACTGCCTGGGAATGAGATGTCCAGAATCATTCCTAGTGGTGACTATTATGCCATTGCAGGGGTGACTTGGGTTATCTGATTTCACAGAAAGATTAGCCTAGTCAGTGTAACACATTCATGTTTCACAAATATACGTTCTGAAAGCTATGTTCAGTTACTTTTTTCCACATGTCCTGTTCTCAGTGTTCCCTGCCAGTAGCCTCAGGCCTACATGCTGAGTATACATTTAGCCCAGGCTTGTTAGTATAACTGTAGGAATCAAAGTAAAATGGACCTTGTACCTTTATCACATACTTACCTGTGGTGGCACCTTATCAGTTACTATTATTGTTGATATTCCTTCACAGGTGACATTGTGGCTAAAGATGCTGATGTTCCTCATGGGTCCATGGCTCTGCACGTATGGCTGATCTGGGCACTACAAAGTACGTAATGATGATGTCCATACCTTGGTTGCAGCCAGTGGAATTGTGGGTACACTACAAATTGCAGAACCTGTACAGATTGTGTAAACATGCACCATCCTGGAGGTGACAGTGGTACTATGACAGGTGTCACACACAGATGGCTGTGAACTATGGTTCTTGCACTGCTTAATTTCCCAGCACCAGGTTTCCCCATTTAGGAAGTGTGTGTGATTAAATATCAGTACTGCAGTGAAGGCGAATACATCTCCCATCCACTCCAGATCCAGCTCGAAAGCATACACCCACAAAAGTACAGATTAATTTATCTTAATAGCCTTAGTTACCCTGTTCATTTGTTTTATCAGTCCTCTAACATTTTGGACCTTATTTATTTTCTGTAAGCTATTTTTTTTTCATCTAGCATAATATGTCTGTCTACATCAGTTAAATCAAGCAGATATTCCCGTTGATCATTTCCCTCTGGAGTAACAGCACATACAGTTCTGTCTAGACTAGTAGGTTATACTACTGACCAGCTAAACTAATGACAGATAAAGGGCTAGTGAAAAAATATAGAGCAACAAAGGAAAGGAATGCAATGAGTAGAATGCCACCATGGAAGTACTGAATAGAAAAAAATATATATAAAGCAACTCAAGTCAAGAAGAATCACTGTTAGAAGAATACAGAAAAGGAAACAATTCATCAAAAATTTTAGAAAGATAGATGTGGTAAAAGCAACATACAGCATTAAAACATACAAGGATTTATCATACGTTATTTCTAATAATAAACAAAAGTATCAACGGAAGCAGAAAAAATGTAGACGGTATGCAGATAAGTCAGTGGTTCAGCAGGTAGCACACTTGCCTTTGGTGCTGGAAGATCAGAAGCCTGTAGAGTTTATTCCCATGCCAGGTGATTGGATTAATTTTCAAATTGCTGAAACTGCACTGAGCAATTAAGGGGATGCTGCAGTCCTGAGTGTGCCGTCTGTTGGATGAGTCATTAAACCAAGGTCCTATCTGCTTGTGTTGGTGGTAGCTAATGTAAATAGTCCCATAGCACCTATCAAAAAAAGAGCTGAGAAAGTTCACTGATGTCCTGGTCAGATTTCCCCTAGTAGTATAAATATCACCTTGGGTCTCCCCTAAAAAGAAGCCACTAACCTATCGGGACTAACCCAGTCAAGGAAGTTAAATAAAATTAATCCAAAGGAAAAGACACACTGTACCAAGGCCTTGGCTTCTTCTGTGGCATTTTGGAAAAGGTTGGATTCTAGAAGTATTCTAGAAGCTGCTGCTTGGTCCTCTGTACAATCTTTTACAAAGCACTATAAACTTGATTCCTTCTCTGGGTCCAGATAAAGCTTTGCTAAGACCATTTCTCCTTCCACCTCCCAAATGTAGTTAGCTAGGGTAATCTACCCATATAGCTAAGGCTACTGCAGCAGTGATCAATATGATTGTGAAGATAGGTGAAGGATGCCAGCCTAGCCAGATAGAATTTTGTAGATAATTCTGTCATTTGTAAATATTAATGTAAGTCATAGGCTTGTTCTCTTAAATTTGAAAAGACTGTCTTGGATTTTGAACTGCAAAAATGTAACAACAGTGCACTCTGCTGTAGGAAAGCTGATATGTCAAGCATTGTGAAATTCTTTGATCTAAAACTCAGAGCCGAGATGTCTAGAGGGAGGCATTCTGCCTATTGTTTTAAGGCAAGAGTTAATGGCTAGAATTTACACATATAATTTCTTTTATTTTTCTGGCTTCCTGACCAGCTGCAAGGTCAAAAGGGCCATTAACCTCTGAGTTTCTGTTAGCCTGGGAACCAGAAAGAAATTATGTAATCTGAAATGAATCAGTGGTACTGTGTTATCAATTTAAGGACAGAAAAAATGAGGGCATTTAGCATTTGTCTTGAGAACATCCAACTCACCAGCACTCTGCCTGTGTTCTATATGTAAGTTTATTTTAGAACTGTGTTTTCTCTTAGATATAGCTAGGAACTAGGAAGATTATATTAGTTTTTTTCCTGTATTGATGTCAGAACTTTTCTACTGTATTATTTTAAGTATTTCTCTGTGATCTCTGAACTCTTGACTAGCACTGTGTAGTAAGAAGTATTGTCTTATGTTTTTATTATTTATTATTAAATATTTTTAAACCTTTCAACTGTGACTGTTTTGTGTAGAGATAATTTAAGCTCTAAGAGCACATTGCATGTATTTAGTGATATTGTACAAAGCCACTCCAATAGCCTTGCTGTTCAGTCACACTTAGCATTTGGATAATAATATTGCACAGTATAATTGGACACCCTTTCATAAGTGCTTTTTAGTAGCTGATAAATATTACTGGGTGGTGGGAAGTGGTACTACCGTATAGTCTGGGTAAAAGGGGCAAGGCTGGAGAACCTGTGCCAGCTTTCCCCAGGCATGTCTGTGTGGTTGTATATAACTCTTATCTCAAAGTGTGTGTGTGTCAGCTACTTGGGCAGGGACACGAAGCACTGGTTTGACAGAGAGGCTGCTGGAGGTTTTAGCTTGCCCACTAGGCTGAGATCTGGATCTTATAGCTATGTCAGTGGGAAGTCTTACTGGGGATCTGGAGAGAAAGGGAGAAACCATCCCCAGACTGACTGTGATCTCTGTGTGCTCTTAAGGGAAATTGTACTTTACTGTGTGTGTATTTATTATCCTTTCCCTATATGGACGCCCTTCACTGGTGTTAGTGGTGAGGATTGAGGCTCCTTGATTGCTGGGCCTGCTCACGGGCATCACAATGATGAACATAGTACAGCTGTGTAAAATGAACTTAACATAACAGTAGATGTTCCACTGATAACTGCTGCAGTAACCACACTTTCCATCTCCCTTGATTTTTGTGTGTTTTTTATGTCATAGTGTGGACATTTATGTTTTGTTTTACCTGGCATAGTCATTTGAAGGCTCAGCCTCCCTCTTTCTGCTGGCAGAAAAGCTCTGAAGGGCTTCACACCCAAACTTGTCTTTTCATCAGCTTAGCCCAATCTGCTTTACAGTTTGGGTGAGTGGAAGTTGCCCTGAAGCTTTGGAAGCTGACCAGTCATTTTATCCTTGACAGGATATAAGCCATATAACTAAGGCTACTGTGGCACTGATCATTCCAACATCTACTGTTATAGTAAGTTCAACTTACACAGCTATACTTTTGACATCTGCCCTGCCTAACCAGCCTGGAGAATTGGGAGTTGGGTGACTTCCAGCAAATGAGGCAGTTTTGCCTTGAAAAGTCTTGCAGTAGATTGCCCCAAAGAATGTACTAAGGGACAGTAGAATAATGTGTTGAATATCCATTGAAAGTTCTGGGGTAGTCATAATGGAATGCCATATGGACTGTTCCAGTAATGCTTCTAGCAGTAATGATGGTGGGTGATCTATTCTATTGCCAGATTCATGTGCCCTTCAGTACTGCACTGTTTGTATATTCCATCACGGTGTGCGGTGTGCACCTTGTTACCTGTGTAAATGATGAAGTCTGTTGCACACGACATTTTATCTCTTGCATTTCTCTGTGATGATACACAGTATGTGCACATCCTGTATTGCACGGCATTTCCTATACTGGTTTCACCACAGTAACCTATGTAGAGTATGTGTTAAATTGTTCTATGTAGCATTACTACTTAATATACTTTAATCATATACGTAATATGCCTTTAAGAAGTAGTGCTATGTGGGAGCCTCAGTCACATGCCGATGTGAACAGAAAGGATTAGAACCCTGGCCCTTGGAAATAAAGCTTTGAGCATGCAGCATGCCTGTCTTACGTCTCTTCATTGCTGAGGCCTTATTCTTACTGCTGTGTTTAAGCAGTTATTGGCCTTATTCTTACTCTGGTGGCTCAGCAGTTATTACCCTTTACAGAATTTGAATCTGGAAGCTCTAACAATACTTATTTGCATATGTGGTTAACCTATGCTAATGACAGTCTTCAGGGATTCAGTATCCACTTTCTAGTGTTACATGATTTGCTTGACAGTTAGCTGACGTCAATGAGGAGTGGGAGCACATGTGGATAGTCTTATGAAGTGCCACTTAATTGGCGTAGGTCCTGTATTGTCTGGATAACATCAAATTGTTTCTACTTACCCATTTGTATTCTGATTCTTCACATTTCTACTTACGTGCTGGCATTTTCCTATATGATCTGTCAAGTTATACTGAATAATTTACCAATTTATACTGAATAATTTACCTGAGAAAATTCGCACACACTATGCTTCTGAATTACAAAATCTCTTTTTGTGATGCATTTATATAAAATCTCCTCCAGGAATTGTATATCATGGAGTTGCTACTGGCCTAGTCCTGACCTTGAACTGCCAGCACCCTGAGTGTGTTTGTAACCCATGAAAATAAGCATTTTGTATTACATAGATCGCCCCTGAAGCCTGACCACCGTTTACATCAAGCAGTAATGTGAAGTTAACCCATAAATGTAAGTAAGGGTGGGAACACTAGGAGAAAAACTGACTACACTTCAAGGTCACTTTATGATATTGTGTTACTTGATTCAGGATAATTATTTTATTAGCAACAGTAAATATAGGAACAAATTATATTACACTGAACTAAACTAAAGCAGACTATTTCTTATTTTAGAATTGCTGTTATTTTTACTTATTTATACTTTGCTAACTGGATTAGTTCTACTTGGCCATTTTCCTTTTTTCAGAGGCGACCAGAGGTGGTATTCATATGGAGTAAGGGGAAATTTGTCCAGGGCACTAGGAACTTTCCCTATTCTTTTTATAAGTGCTGGAAGAACTTTTGCATCCACAAGAGCTACCAACAATTCTTTTAATGTATCATCCGAAGGACATTACAGTCATGAGTGCAGCCCTTCCCACCATCACATGCTCCACTGCAGCGTCAATACTGGAAAAAAACATTAGTTCAATTACCTGGTTTGGGAACAGAAAGTACAGTTGTGTAAAATCTTACCATAACAGTAGATGTCCCTCTCCTCACTGATGCAGTACTCATTACTAAAGGGATCCCCTGCCAAGAGTAGCCCAATGTCTGACCAGTATACCAAAGCCTTTTGGTTGTAATGGGTATGCCGTACATCACATGTATGTTCCCCATGCACGATGTAGGGCATAAAGGTGATGTCCAGACATAGCATCCTCAGAACTGAAAAGCCTCAGTTGGAACGTTCAGATTTATGAAAAGCTTTAGTCTTATCCAAATAATATCTACTTTGTTTATGCAGGTCCAAGGTGTGCAAAACCTTCTCATTAGCAGATTGTGGAGAAGAGAAAATAAGTAGGCAAGTGAATATACTGATCTCATTAACCACGTTGGGCATAAAAGGATTAGTATGAAGGGACAATGGAGGAACAGCCATAAGGTCTTGCAGCTCAGACACCCGTCAAGCATAAGTAAGGGACAAAAGAAGAACGGTCTTCCAAGAACAATGCAGTAAGGAAACTGAGACAGCAGGCTCAAAAGGAGCCTGAGTCAATTTTTCTAAAACAAAATTAAGGGCCCAGGAAGGCGGGACAGGCTTCCTGGGAGGCCTGGTGTAAAGGATGCCTTTAAGAATCTGTTTGGCCTCAAATCTGGAGGCTAAAGGGGGAGTCAAAGGCAGACAAGCAGAGATAGCTGATAGTTGGACCTTAACAGAAGAATATGCCAAGCCAGCATTGAGCAATTCACACAAATGAGAGAACCAAAGGAACACCCACAGTATATGGATCTAGGTTATGAGAGAGACACCAAATTAAATATTTTCCATTTGGACAAATAAGATTTATTAACAGTGGAATTCCTGGCTTCCTGCAGGACCCGAAGCGCATCCTCAGAAAAATGGTGTCTGGAGTGGATCAAAACCCTATCACCCACAAAGTAAGTTGAAGAGTGGATAGGGGGGCACGGATGAGAAACCCTTTGTCTTGTGTGAGTAGGTCCACCCTGTGAGGTAACTCGTGATGCCTACCCTTGGCTTAATGCAGAAGAAGAGGGAAGCAATGCTGTCTGGGCCAAAAGGGAGTTACCGGCAAGATTTTGGAGTGCATCCTTTTTTATCTTGAACAGGACTGTTGGACTGAGAGGAAGGAGCGAAGGCATAAAGAAACATCCCCTTCCAAGAAAAAGATAGGTCATCCACCTTTCAGGCCAGAGAGAATGGGACTCTGAAGCAAAATAGAGGAAGTTGCCTGTGTAGGGGGAGGCAAATAGATCTACTTGAGGATTACCATACTGGTGGACAATGTCCAGATACACATCCCTGTGAAGCATCCACTTGTGGGATTGTGTTATGAACTTGCTGAGAGACTCTGCTACTATGTTCTGATCTGAGATAATGCAAACTGCTTGAAGGATTACCTGATACTGGTTAGCTAGATTCCAAACCTGAAAGGCTAATCTGCATAGGAGATAAGACCTTGTTCCCCCTTGCTTGTTGACATACCACATTACTGTGGTATTGTCTGTCAGAATCTTGGGAGGTCCCTGGAAGGAGAGAGAATGAAAAGCCTGAAGAGCCAGAAGAAGAGCTCTCCTCTCTTTGACATTGATGTGGTCTTTCTTTTGTGGAAGAAGCCAAAGGCCCTGAATTTCAGCAGACCAAAGGAGGTGCCCCATCTCACGTCTGAGGCATCTGTGAAAAGTTCCTCAGAAGGGACTGGAGGTTGAGAAGGAATGATTGAGAGACAACCAATAAATCCATCACCGAAGTACCAGCTTGAGGCATACAAGAAGAACTAGAAAATCTAAAGGATGAGAATGTTGAAGCTAAACTGACTTTAGAAACCACTGGAGCTTTCTCATGCTGAGCTTGGTCAGTGGGAGCATTGGAATGGTGGAAGCCATGTAACCCAGAGCCCTCAGAAACACCCTGGCTATAATCAAAGTCAGAGAAAGAAGGGCTTGAAAGAAAGTAATCAGAGTTAAAACCTTGGGAGGAGGCAGTGATGCCAGCATTGTAATAGTCTGGAGCTTCATCCCAGAAAAACATGATCCTAAGAAGGAGTCAGGAATGACTTTTATAAATTTACAGTAAACACCAGGCTTTATAGGAGAGAAATAGTAAAGTGTAGATGCAGAAGTAAAAGCTCATTAGTAGATTATTGACAAGAGAAAATAAGTGGGCAAATGAATATACTGATTAAGAGGCAACTCATTAACCGCCTTGGGCATAAAAGAAGGATTAGTACGAAGAGACACTCTGTCTGACAACTTTGCCGCAGCAGCACCAAACAAATGCTTATTATCCAGAGGAGCATCCATAAAATTAGCCTCGATATCATCAGGCAAAGGCTGAAGTCTGAGCCAGGAATACCTCCTCAAAACAGATCCAAAAGCAGCAGCCCTAGATGAAGCATCCGCTGCATCACAGCTGCATTTAATGGAATGGTGAGCAACTTGGGAGGATGCCCCTAGCAAGGAAAGAGCATAGAGCTTCCTCTCAGAATCAGGAAAACTTGAAATAGCCTGACAGACCTGAGAGAAAAGAAACAAAACATATCTGGTCATATGTGCCTGATAGTTCACAGTTCTAAAGTCCAGGGTAGCAGACGTATACATCATCTTACCCAATCAATTTTTTTTGGGAGCAGGAGGTTGGGAATCAGGATACTGAGAAGTAGTGGAAAAAGCATCCAGCAAGGCAGCAAGAACAGGAAGAACAACAGTGGGCCTAGGAGACTCCATTTGCAAGGCTCATAGTACCTCTTCTGAAAATCAGACACCTGAAAACAGTCCCATGTGAAAAATTCCATCATTCTGGAAATAGTGTCACCAAAAGAAATCTCCTTAAAAGGAGAGTCAGAACTGATAGACTCTTCTTTCTCAGAACCATAGTCAAGTAGAGAATATGAGTGGAATAAGTCAGGGACTCTTCAGCAGAACCTTTCTCATCATCAGAGGAATCCTGCTCCCTAGTCTTCTTAAGAAGGGTAGAAGACTAAGGAGGTGCAGGAAGTGAACCCCCCCCCCCCCCCCCGTGGAGGCTTTAGAGCCATAACGGCCTTGAGTGAAGTTTTGCCATTCATTCTGAAAATTTTTAGGAGAAGGCGAAATGTGTTTAGTTTTCTGCGTCTTTTTAAGTGGGATGTCAGCCTTAAACAATTTAAGAGGATCTGACCCCTGATGACACAATCTTATAGTAGTCGGAACATCTTCCCTCACTAATATCTGAGGAACACCCTCAGGCTTGTCGGTTATTATCAGCCATGATTCCCCCTGTACATTGGAAGCAGATGTCTGAGTGTGGAGTCAGATCCATGCCAGCCTCTGATGCAAAGGAATCTTTGAAGGAAACCAGACGATTCTCTGGGCTTTCACCAGCCTCAAGAGAGATGTCTGGTGGAAGTGGTACAGCTGAAGAATCTGAATGAGCTTTCTTATTTTTTTTCTTTGCAGACAGCTAACCCTCGGGCTGGGAAGATCCTTCCATAGTGTCTTTAGCCAACAGTGTAAGTTGGTTTTTTAAGTAAATAGATAGGGAAGAAAGACGACTGCACAGTATCTTAGGAATGAAAGCTTGGCAAATATCACAAGATGTATGGTCGTGGGAAGCACCTAAACGAAACAAACACTGCTTGTGAATATCTTTATTGGGGATCTGTCTCCTGCACTGGCATTACCCTTTCTTGATGACATGAAACCAACAACCAGAACAAGGGAAAACAAAGATAAAAAAATAAATAAAAAAAAAAAACAACGGGGACTTATCTGAAAGCGGTTTAGTAACCAGCAGACTAATAAGCATTTAGACTGATGATTGAAGATGACATTCAGACTGGCAGCAAAATGTTCTGAGGATGGCACATCCAGATATCACCTTTATGCCCTATGCCATGCACAGGGAGCATACATGTGCTGTACAGTGTACCTATTACAACCTAAAGGCTTTGGTATACTGGCCGGACATCGGACTACCCTTGGCAGGGAATCCCTATTGTAATGAATACTTCAACAGTGATATGGAAGGACATCCCATATTCTTTTGTACCAAGGGCAGGTGTGCTATTTTATGAGCTATTGAGCCTGTTGCCCTTTTTAAAGACATAGTAAAAATGAGATCTGATGATGTCAATTTTCATTTATTCCTCAACTCTTGGTTTTGGTTCTGATCCTTGGATCCAACTTGGCCACTTCAGCACTTCTACTAGCTTGTGAATCACTGAAAGCTCTCGTGCTTCTCCCTTTCCCATAATTCCCTAGTTCCTAACATACCTCAGATCTCACTTACCGCCTTAGAGTACAGATGTGGTCACTGCTTCTGCTCTTGAGTTAGTAGCATTTTTTGGGTACTGTGAGTCTCTTTTTCCTTTAATTTTATTGCTAAAACTTCTTAAAATAATCTCCTATTGCACTTTCTCCGTTTCCCACTAAATAACTTTTCAAGTACGTGTGCACTCTGTCTTTTAACATCGTTGTTAATTTCTTTTTTCTGTACTTTAAGTACATCTTATGTACCATTGTTGGTGTTTTCTATTTTGTATTTCTCTTTAATCTTTTTAAAAAAAAAATGTTATTTCTTCATCTTTCCTCCTTCATGACAATGGCTGAGAAACCCTTGGGTTTCAAGAAATGGACCCCCCCCCCCCCCATGGCCATAAAATACCATTATCTGATTTGCATTCTAAATGCATTTATTGTCTAGGCCCTTCATATCTTGACACCAGTTGTGACATATGTAGGGGTTTTAACACTAGGGCCCTTCTAAATAGATGGAATAAGATGATTATCAGAGGCTTGTTTCCCTCTAAATCATCTACTTCAACAGCATCTTTTGGGGCTCAAACCCCCAAGAGTACAGAGGAAAAGGATTCTAGGAAGCATTCCCTGAAACCAACCACTTCTGGGTTCAGAACCTCTTAGGAAACTGGCTAAGACGTCAGATCCTAGCTCCCTGGATCCGAAAATCAGAAAAGAAAAATCTTTTCAAATCCAGTCACCTTTCTTGGCCCCAGATCCAATTACATCCAGATTGCACTCTCCTTTCTTGGAAAGCTCTCCAAGACAGCATCACTCTAGACCTTCATCAACAGCATCTTCAACCAGCTCTTCCAAAAGCTTAGCCTAAGTTGTTGTGGACAGGATGATGAGGAAGTTTCTCTTGACACATATACAAATGAGAGTTCTCCCGGCTATGACGCCATCAAGTCTGGATACCCTTCTTAGTACAACCCCCCCTTGCTTCCTCCTTCTCTGATCTGACCTTTGGTATCTGAGTTGTCAGATCTGAAGATTCCGGAGTCTTTGGAATCGACTCCAAAGTTGTTGGAGTAGTCTCTTCCCCTCAAAACCTTGGAGTTAGATAGCTCAGCTCTGACTCTTTCTTTGAGTGCTCTCCCTTTGGGGAGGAGGGACCTTACATCCTGTAAGCATGTTCTTTCAGAACCATCAGTTTCTTTCTCAGGCATTCAGCATTTGAAGTAGTGCAGAGAGCATTCTGCATCCCTAGCGCCTGAACTTTTCCACCTTCTTCGACTCTGACCACACTAGCCCATTTGTTTCTGTGTCTTGAGCCTCAGTCATCCTTGCTACAGGGACAGCTAGCCCACTTTAGTTTCCTAGATACTCAACAGGATGTAATGATTTCTTCCGACACTTCTCCGGAACATCCCACTGAAAAGGTTCCCAGGAAGAAATAGTGCAAAAGGAGACATGTGGGCTCTCCTCAAGAGTCTGTCACAGAAGATACTGAATTTGGTGAGTGGGGGGGAAAGGTCCCTAAGATCACCACCCAAAGATGTCTCATTTGTAGACATTCTGGAACTCCTAAAGTAAAGGGGTGGTTGGTCTTCTGATAATCCTTCCCAATAGGATTCGGTATTCCTTAAGGCTTTTGGTGCTGGTCCATCTACCACCTGGGTGACTCCGCCCATCAGTGAGCTCGTTGATTTGGTCTCCCAGTGGGCATGGAAGGAACCTGATACCATTCAATCAATCTGTAAGAGACCAGTAGGATCCTGGCACCACCTAAGGACAGAACTTTCTGGAGCAAGGGAGTACCTGTTGATGACTTAGTCATAGCAGCAGCCACAAAGAAGGAACTAGCAGAACAACGTTCCTCTGTCCACCCCTAATAGGGAGTCTAGGGAAATGGACAGATTTGGGAAGCATGTTTATGCATCAGTGACTTTTGCCTTCCAGTCATTGAAGTGTCTGACACACTTCACAAGACTCCAGAGGGATTTGATATAGGAACTCTTCACATCCTTCTCTGGGACCATATCCCCAGAGGCAGAGAGCACTGTTGCCTTGCAGTTAGCTACTCTTCAGTCCAACTCCACTTCATCCATTAGGCTTATCTTTCACATAGCAGACGGTACCTCAATGGGGGCAGATTCAGGTATTTCCATTAGAAGGCATGCCTGGATGCTCTTGTGTGACTTTGTGGAACCCTTCAAGGCTTCCTTAGTCAATTGATAACCAAAAATAAGGCACTGGAAGGTTCACCAGAATAAAATCCACTGTTTTACTGATTGCACACGATATTAAAAAACATAAAACACATCCAGAACGCATGAACTGTATCACTGCGTTTTTGTCACAAAAACTTCTTCAGATGAGCATACCAACTTCTGAAACCCCTTTATATACAGAAACATCCCAAATTAATCAGTTAACAAACTATTATATTTTTAAAAACAGTGCAAAAAATTATATATACAAACAATGAAACACAATAACTACGGAAGTGCATATAAAATCATTTGTTGGTCAAGCAGGAATCTTGTAAAAAATATACATTATTTACAATTTGTAAAAACTTATAAACAAAAAATGTTTAAAAATGTTTAAAAATATAAAACCTTTTTAAAACAACATTTAAAACACTGTTGTGTAAGTCATACAAAATGTAAAACAGCACCATCTGCTGGAAAGTCACATCATTTAAAGTTTAGCTGACCTAAGCTTTAAGACTGGCTTCAATGAAACCATCTCATTCAAACCAGGATACCTATTAGCTTCAAGAACTAGTTGCTAGTACAGTTCACTGTATTCTAGGCGTGTTTTCCCAAGGGCCACCCCTAGGATCAATGGGCAATATTTCTATTACATAAAAATGAAAATCAGCCCCTGCACAGTTCAGAATATGTTTATACAGAGAATTCTTACTGTTCATCTTTTTTATATCGTACCTGTGTTCATACATTCTCGACTTTAATTTTCTCTCAGTTTTACTTATATAGAATGCTTCCCATTTGTCACACAAGGCTAAATAAATAATTCCATTAGTATTGCAGTTAGGAAAACCATTTGTCTTAAGTCTGTCTCTACTTTTCAGATGAACCATCTCTCCAACTTTGACATAAGGGCATTGGGCACAACAACCACACTTGTGTGTGCCCCTTTTGTTAGAAAGGTGAACACCTGTCCTAGGGGTACCATTCTCCAAAATGTTTTTAATACAGCATCCCCTTCTGTAAATACACTTAAAAGGTTTATCAAATATATACTGCAGGTCTGATGTACTAGTAAATCTGTTTCATTCTCTTTCTATAATGTTTCTGGCCAACCCAGAATCCTCATCATAAGTAATTACCAAATTCTCTAATTCTGATGCCCACAAGGAGTGCATGTACTGCCTTGGTGCTGGGTGCTTGAACACTGCATGCAGACTTTGCTCTGTTTTTAATCCAAGAGCCTTGGCAGATAGGCAAATCAAACTGATTTTGTAAGATCTGCTACCAGCTACTTCTACTTCTGGAGATCATGCCCCCTCAAAATCTAGTAAGTTGGCTTTGTTGGAGCATAAGAAATGCTCTCCTTCAAAGTCTCCAAGGTCTTTGTTGGAGGTTCTGGCAAAAACAAGAAAAACTTTGGATCTGATATCGTCAGATCCAAAGATCCATTCTTCAGATCCAAAACTTCAGATCCAAAGGCTTCAGCTCCTGTTGTTATCTCAGTATTCCCTACAATAACACTTTCAGATGCTAAGTCCTTGAATCTGAAGCCTAGTATGTTTCACAAGAGTCTTACTCCAGAATTTCATTTAAACCCATATCACCCACCCTGCCTGCTCAGTTGTTTCATACTGCCAAAAATACTCCAGGCCCCCATCCACAACTTTTTCGACGTCCTCCAGACGTTTATTAGAAGCAGATGTGGATAGGATGATGGGAACATTTGTCATAACTTAGATCCAGATGGGGTCTTACCAGCTCTGTCCCCTGTCAGATCCATGAGTATGCCTACAACATCCAGGACCATTCAATATCCTTCTCCAATCCATCCAGTGGTTTCAAAGTCCCAGGATCTGAAATCCTCAAGAGATCAGGTGTCGGATATGACTAAAGCTTCTTCTTCTATATCCTTTGACTTGTTCTAATCTGATACCCTTGGATCAGAATGGATCCTGGAACTGAAGTGCCGGCATCAGATCTGAAGGGATAGCTTCAGCTCTGTTTTTGTCAGATCCATTCTTTCCCCTCAGAGCCTTGGCCCTGGACAGTTTGGATCTGGTCCCATTCTCAAATCTTGGATCCGAGAGCGGTTGACACCTAACTTCTGTTGGAAGTTTCGGCTCCAAGAGAGCAGGTCTAAGCGTCCTTGGGTCCATTGGCTTTCGAGGTGGTGGAAAGCACATTTTCTGTCTCGAGGGAACCACCCTCTCACTTTTTCGATCCTGTCCCATTTATCTCATCGGTTCTGAGCTCTGAGTTGATCAGACCTACTCCACACCCAGTTCCAATAAGTATCCAACTGGTTCTAGTAGAGGAACTTCCCCTCTCTTTCGACACCTCACCTGAATATCCTACAGAGGAGGTGCATCAGAAGAGAACATTTGAAAGGAGACACATTGACTTCCCAGTGGAGTCAATCAGAAAGTATACCAATTTTGATGAAGGAGAAGGGTCAGCCAGATTACTACTGGATGACATCTCCTTTGATGATATTTTAGAAATCCTAAAACAACAAGGTGGCTGGTCTTCCCAAAACCCCACTCGAGAAGAATCTGTATTCTTGGAGGCTTCTGATTCTGGCCTGTCTTCGTCTTTGGTTACCCCCCCCCCCCCCCAGGCTGATGAAATTTTTGATTTGGTTTCCCATCGGGCTTGGTAGGAACAGGATACTGCAGAACTGATCCCAAATAGACCTAATAAATTTTTAGCCTCACTAATAGACAGACCCCATTGGAGCAAAAGAGTCCCAGTTGATGATATGGTGGTGGCAACCACCAAGAAAGAACTAGCAGAACAGAGCTCTTTTGTCTGTGTGCCAAACAGGGAGACTAGAGTGCTGGACAGATTTGGAATGAGAGTCTTTGCCTCGACAGCCTTTGCCCTGAGGTCACTAAACTACCTGGCACATTTTACTAGACTTCAGAGAGATTTGATCAATGAGCTGTCAAATACCGTCTCTGAGTTCATGTCAGAAGATGATTTCAAAAGAACATCCTCGCAACTAGCCACTCTCTTATCCATATCAAATGCTTTAAAGAGGTTGATCTCTCACACAGCGAAAGATACCTCATCAGTAGCTGGTTCAGGCATTGCCATAGGGAGACATGCTTGGATGAGGTTATGCGACATATAGTCCAGACTTAGTTGCAAATTGAGAGTTTGCCTCCTTTTAAGCAGTTCAGGCAAACTATCACCATATGATGGCATTTTTAGTACCCTTAGCCCTCTAGGGACTATCTGATGGAATATAGCTGCTTCAAAATGAAAGCGCTGCCAGAGCAGATGCTTGTGCTTGAATAGCTTATCGTCTAGTACTCTCAATGCCTTTTTAAAGGTTTGTACTTCATTATACTATACTATTAGGTGCAACATCCTCATCACTAAAAGACACACCAATCAGGGGATTAGCATGGACAGCTATCCCTACAGTACCTTTGGTGTTAGCATCCACTGTTTTCTCCTTATACACCGACTTATTCAGTCCAGGTGTATGCCTCAAATCCAAATTACAGGTGTATGCCTCAAATCCAAATTAATACTCTCAGCCATGATCCCACTGGCGAACAAAGAACAATAACTACAGCAAAAGAATGTAGTGGAATCAAGGATATCCAAAAACAGAATTCAGCAGATGAAAAGATGCCCAATGCTGAGAGTAAAAACACTTTAATACCAAAAAACAAATAAAAACAGGTAAGTGCTTTCACGATTGCTCGCTTCATTAGACCTTAAAAAACAGTATGAAAAAACAAGCCTTTAAATACATCAAGCATCCAATAAAATTAATTAAAATCAATTAAAATTGTTAGGTGCTAACACATATCAATGTATTAAGCCTCTCTTCTATAGGAGAGGCTTTAAAGCTTTAAAAACACTAGGAATTTAAAATAGCAACTCTGTTATAAGCACACACTGAAACATATAGGCATCTCACCTCTCAGCGTAAGGGCACTTATGCATGCCAGTCCTGTAAGGTTTGCAGTTCTATATGGTCTACACACTTGATTATGCACCCATTAAGCATGGAAACTATACATCTGTCTTTTTATGCAGACTGCTGTACGAAGAATTTGGTCTATATGGCTAAGTGTAATGTATGTGACTCATATTATATAGGGAAAACAAATCGTATGTTTAAGGACAGGATTCTGCAACATCAGAGTGATATATCCAAAGCCGTGGATGAGGGCAAGGTGGTTCACACAGCCTATCTTGACCTTGCCAAGGCTTTTGACACCATCCCCCATTCTGGAATTATAACTAAACTCACTAAACTAGGTATAAATCCCTACGTCACAAGATGGGTTGCCAACTGGCTCACTGACAGAACCCACACTGTAAAAGTTGCAGACTCCAAATCTGACCTCAAGGCAGTGACAAGTGGAGTTCCATCCTGGGACCTCTCCTGTTTGGCATCTACTTCTCTGAAGTACAGGCTAACACAGAAGGCCTCTGGCTAACGAAGTTCTCAGATGACTGCAAACTAGGAGCCTTAGTCAAGTCCCCAAATGATGTGGACATCCTACAGAAAGGCCTCACTGAGACAGATGCCTGGTGTCAGAGCCATGGCCTCAAGCTCAATGCCAAAAAGTGCAGTGTCATCCCCTTTGGTAAAACCCCCTGTAGCTAGCACTTTGGAGCCAGATGACTCTCAGAGATGTAACTTTGGCACCGGATCCGGGGTGTTGGAGTTGACTCCAAAATTGTCAGAGCAGTCCCTTCCCCTTGGAGCTTTGGTGTTAGCTCAGCTCGGACTTCCTCCTTGAGTGGTTTTCCTAGGGGGCAGAGGGATCCTAAGGATCGGAAACATGTTTTCTCAGAGCCGTTGGTTTCCTACTCTCCAAGGCACTTGGCATTCAAGATAGTGGAGAGAGTGGAGAGAGCTTTATCTGTTCCCAGAATCTGGACTTCTCCCCCCTCCTTAGCTCCAACTTCCCAACTCCATTCATTTATGCGTCTAGAGCCTCAACCACCTGTGCAACTGGGACAGCTCAGGAAAACTAGCAGGGTATATTTATTTCTTCAGTTACTTCTCTGGAACATCCCACTGAAGACATTCCTAGAAAGAAAAAGTGCAAAAGGAGGCACTTAGATTCTCCACAAGAGTCGGCCACGGAGGATACTGACTTTAATGAGGGGAAAGGTCCTCAAGATCACCATGCAGTGATGTCTCATTTGAAGACATTCTAGAACTTCTAAAGCCGTTAACCCTTCTCAAGAGGAGTTGGTATTCCTGGAGGCCTTTGAAGCTGGCCTGTCACCAAAGGATAGAGAGTTTTGGAGCAAAGGAGTACATGGTTATGCCATAGTCAAAACGGCCGCCACAAAAAGTTCCTCTGTCCACCCCCCCCCCCCCCTTAAGAGGGAGTCTAAGGTGCTGGATAGATTTGGGAGGCCTGTATATGCTTCGATGAATTTGCTGATAGGTCATAGAATTATTTAGCGCACTTCACTAGACTCCAGAGGGATTTGATTAAGGAACTCACCAAATCTCTTTCTGGGACCATATCCTCTAAGGCAGAGAGTACTGTTGCCTTGTATTTGGCTACCCTCCAATCAGTTTCAAACTTGTCCATGAGCATGAGGCTTCTCTCCCATGCAGCTGAGGGTGCCTCATGGGTGTTGGGTTCAGGTGTTTCCATAAGGAGAGATGCTTGGATGTGCTTGTGTGATTTTCTGGAACCTTTTAAATTTTCCTTTGTCATTGATGGTAGTTCTTTATGTAGCCCCAAGGTAAAAGACACACTCTCTAGGTGTGAGCAGAAAAGTGAAACCCTGTCTGCCATGGGCATATATTTTTTGACCCCTCAACAGACATTTTCTAAGAAACAATGAGGTAGATCGAAAATGTAGTTCAGAAAATCCTAGGGCCTCTTTCAAGATCCATGTGGAGATAGCTGCCCCAGGTTAGAGGGGGGAAGACTCTGTCCCTGTGGAAGAGGTGCTCCACAGAACCAGTGACCTAAAGATACCTTCACTGAGAGATCCTATCAGTGCTCCTGAAAGGAGGTCCAACTGTCATCTCTGAAGGCAGTCAGGGGTCATTTATCCCTGCACCAGAGGGCCTGCCTTGAGATGACAAAAGATTTGTGGGTGCAGAAAATTATTTCCAGAGGTTATATAATACCTTTTTCCCTACCACCTCCTTAATAATAAACAAAATTCCCAATGTGGGAAGGAATGCCCAGTCAGAGGGAAGTAGCAGCACTAGAGCTAAACAAGCTGCTAGAAAAATAAAAGAGTCATCCAAGAAGTCCCCCAGACCAGAGAGGACTTGGAATTTACTCAAGATTCTTTTTAGTGCTCCAGAAAACAGGGGGACTGAAGACCAGTTTTGGATCTCAGCAATCTGAACAAGTCAGTTCAGTACACAAAGTTCTGGATGGTCACAATTCAGTCCATTCTGCCTTTTTTGCACAAGGAAGACTGGATGTGCTCGGCAGATCTACAGGATGGATACTAGCATATCAAAATGAACAGATGATCTAGGAGTTGGATGTATATTAAGTTATCGAATCTTTAAAAGTTTGAACATCATATGGTCGAACCCATATGATCAAACTTTTAAAAGTTTGAATGTTTCACCAGAAATCTCTATACAGTGTGGAATGGGAAGATTTCCCTTTCCTGCACTGTAGTGCAATCTCAGAGTTGGTATATGTAAAGAGCAGGGGGTATGGGGGGGTGCCTCTGCTTAAAACGGTCAGGTAGGTTTTTTTCTGTTGTTTATTTTTTTTTGTTAGCTTTTCAAACCTTCATCTGCACTTCCAGCTGGAGCCAGTCATTACCAATTCAGAGCTCTGCCTTTTGGTCTCACCACAGCCCCTAGGATGTTTACCAAGTGCAGGGCAGTAGTAGCAGCTCACTCGAGGCTACAAGGATTCCAGGTTTTTCCATATTTAGAGTGGTTCATAACCACTCTGACCAGGCATCATCTGATCAAAGCTTGAGGCTATATAGTTAAGTTATGCTCTCGCTTGTGAATTACCATCAATCACAAAAAAATCTCAACTTGAGCTAACTCAAGTACTGGAGTTCTTTACAGCCTTGCTCAATACAGTTTCTATAACAGCCTCATTATGTATCACAAGGGTTCAAACAATTAAATTCCAGGTTAGAAGGATCATTTAAAACTCTTCTCTTTCAGCTTGACTGATCCTCCAAGCATTGGCGTCTATGCCTGCAGCAATAATTCTGGTACCCTTACAAAGATATCACATGAGGATCCTTCAGTGGACACTAGCGACTCAATGGTTTCATTCTCCATCAACCTTTATTTTTTTATTATTTATTTAACATTTGTTTACCAGGATGGTCCAACTGGACAACTGGTGTCCGTTTTCAACGGAGTTCTGGGGGGAAAAGCCCCAGGAAAAAAATGATAGAATATAAACAATATATATAGCAATAACACAGGTTACAAATATAAAAGATTAATACAGTAATACAGAGGAATTACATACAAGAATAAGTGTACTACTTTATAGTCAAGTAGCACTGTAGTATACTATAAGTATGCAAACAATATTTACAAAATGTAAAAAGAGAGAGGGTAAAATACAGTAGAATGTTTGAGTGGACTCTCCATAAGCAGAATGGGATTACAGAGAGGTCCTCCTGCAAATACCCGCAATTAGCAGATTGGGAGTTCAGGGAGGTCCTTTGCAGGTACATAAATGATTGGCGTGTAGATATGATTTTAGTTGGGTTTTGAAGGTGGCTGTATATATTTGAAGTCTGAGGTCAGGAGGCAGGATATTCCAGTTTTTTGCAACTTCATTGGAGAAGAGAGAGTTGCCCGAGCTATTTATACATTGGATACTTTCTAGGAGGGCTTTTTTGGTAGATTGTAACTGCCTGTTAGGGTTGTAGAAGGTTATGAGGCCAGACAGATATCTACTCAGATCAAGATAATGCAAGCTTGCAGAAATTACCTTCTATAGTAGATTAATTCAGATCAGATGAAAGAAGATTGTCCTTTTCTTCTCCCTCAGACCAAGGCCATAGTGACCATGGACACTTCCCATATTGGGTGGGAGGACACTTTTTGGGAAAGATGTTCTAAGACACATGGTCCCCCAAAGAGCCCAACATTCTGGAAATGAGAGCTGCTCTCCTAGAATTGCAGGCATTCCAAGATAATCTCCCCTCCAGGACTGTTGCAGTCCAGACAGACAATATGTCAGTGGTCTGGTACATCAACAAACAAGGAGGAACCAACTCTTAATCCCATGCCGAGAAGCTGTGAGAGTGTGGCAATGGACGATCTCATCCAGTCTGTTTCTGATAGCAGCACACATTCCGAGAAAATTCAACGTGATTGCAGACACGTTAAGCAGGTCCATTGTAAAGCCTCACGAGTGGTCCCTCACTAGGAAGGTTGCAGAAAAGATTTTCCACAGATGCGGACAACCATGCTGGGATCTCTTTGCATCTCCCTCAGCAACAAGTGCAGCAGGTTCTTTGCTCTGATCCTCCTGCCGGGTGAGTCACCAAGGGATGCTCTGCTTTAAGATTGGCACCCGGTCTCCTTTATGTGTACCCCCACTACCTCTAATGCCCAAATTTCTTCAGAGGGCTTCTCGATTGAAGAGCACAGTTATCCTTGTTGTCCTTTACTGGCCTCTTCAGATTAGTTTTCCCTTTCTTTGGCCTCATCTGCTTCACTCACCATGGATTCTGGATCCAATTCCAGACTTTCTGTGTCATCTGGCAGATATGACACATCCAGATATTCCAGGCCTAATGCTGACCACAAGGTTTCTCCACTTCCATTGATTACTTGACAACCCAGGCTGTCCTCCCCTGCCCGCCACATTCTTCTATCTTCCCATAAAGCTTCCACTAGAAAATGTTACAGAAATAAATGGAAAAAATTCATTTTTTGGTGCAGCAAAAATACATAGACCTCTTTTCAGCACCTGTTCCTAAAGTTCTTGAATTTTTGTGCTAGCTCTTCTACCCTCAATGTGCAATTAGCTGCTATTTCCAATTTTCATATAGGAGTAGATAACTCATCTTTAGCTTCCTCCAAACTTTGTAAAGCCTTTCTAAGGGGAACTTTTCTTCTTAGGCCCCCTTTAAAAGACCCCACCCCTCCGTGGGGTTTAAGCATTGTTTTAAAGTCCTTGACGCACTCTCATTTTGAACCATCAGCTAAGTGTGAACTAAAATTTTTAACCTGGAAAACTGTATTTTTAGTTATTACCTCATCTAGGAAATTTTCAGAACTACAGGCCATGTCATCTAAGCCCCCTTATTTTATTTTTCATAAGGATAGGCTGTCCAGGTGAACCAGTCCCTCTTTTCTTCCCAAGGTGGTGTCAGAATCCAATATTAATCAGGCTATCAGCCTTACAGATTTCTTTCGAAATTTCTCAAATAAAGGGGAGTGTATGTTACACCTTTTGGATGTTGACAGATAATTATGGTGACTTTGACTAAATGGTTAACTGATTGTATTACCTTTGTATTACCTTTGTTTATGAAAAATTGGGTTTGTCTTTATCAAAACCACCAAAAACTCATTCCACCAGGTCTGTGGCAACTTCTTCAGCTTTTTTATTTAGATCTTTGCTGGATGATATTTGCACGGCTGGTACTTGGGCTAATCCTCATACCTTTATTGCTCATTACAAATTGGTTCTGGTTTCTTGAGGAAGAGCAGCCTTTGGCTCAGTGGTGCTCAGAAATAATCTTCCTTAGAGTCCTCCCAGGATTTAGGTAGCTGGGGACTCTTTTCCAACAGATGAGGAATGAAGGAAAATGACAACATCAGTTAAAAAAGTTATGTACCCACCATAATATTCCATCTGTGTTGTCCATTTTCACTCTTTCTCAACTTCCTTCCCTCCCTGCATCCCCTCTCCTTAATGACTGTTGGAAGGATTCAGAGATGCTGTAGGGGCAAACGTTCCTTTATCTGAGCTCCAGATGTGGTTGTGTCTTCATTTCCTGAGGTGTACAACCTTAAGGGGCAGCAAACAAGATCTGAGGAATATTTGAGGAGCAGGGCATTATGAGTAAGGGAGGAGCTCAAGAATTTCAGTGTTCCACAAGCTGGTAAAAGTGGCCGAGTTGGATCTGGGGGTCAGAGCCAAACCCAATGGTTGATGAAGAATGAAAATGGACAACACAGACTGAACATTACAGTGAGTACATAACATTTTTTTTCACAGGCATGAGAGTTGCATTGAGTAAAAGCTCATTAGCAACTTATTTGCATGTTTCTGAACTGGAAAAGTCCCTGCTGCAGCTAGCCCAACAAGACATGTTAAAGTAAATTCATTTGTCCAGCTAAATAGTCCAGATTTTTTTTGTTTCACTTTCTGATCACTTGCTGACTGGTCCATCTCTTGTGGTTGCCTCACTATATGAATTACAATCCCTTTGGCAGGTTTCATCTTTTATTTCCACATATGTATCACTGCTTTTTGTTGCCAACATCAGTATGTTGTTTCCGGTTTACCAAGAGATCCAGTGTTTTTACCCATCTCAGTCAAATAGAGTGAAGCAGTTATAATCTGAATTGGCCATAACTTATCACAAATTTCTTATAACTGTCTTAAATAAATTGAGTTCCCTACATTACAGGAATATGTGCATACTGCCTCCCAGTGTATATTATCTCCATACCTCAAACAGTAAAGAGAAGACAAAGGAAAGATCTAGGACAGAGACTCTGTAAATATTTGGATGGGAATTTTCACCCCTCCCAAAAAAAAAAAATCTAAACTTTCTGGAACTACTAGCAATCCATGGAATCAGAATCAGTTTACACCACTGCTTAGAGACCAGATAGCACATAACTGGAGTCTCTAAATTCTCCTATACTATTATAAACCTGTTAACTTCTGTGATCTGTACCACATTAACAGTTTAGGTGCAGTACTAGCATACCCTCTGTACCACATTAACAGTTTAGGTGCAGTACTAACATGCCCTTTGTTAGTAAGGATCTCCTCCCATCTTTGTCAGCAAGGAAATCCGCAATGGCCGTTATTTTTCACAGACTACTGTTCAGTTTTTAAGACCACTAACATCTGATTACACCCATGGTTTTGAAACTTTTGCCACCTATATTTGTTTATTAATCTGCTCCCTGGTTAAGGGCTTCCCCTGTTGAGTAACTATTCCCAGTAGATCAGGGTGGGGCAACTCTTTTGTTTCCATTGTATTCCCATAGCATTGCCTGTCAGTATCATTTTTCCATCCACCACACTATTCTTGTCACGTTCATTGCCCGTTAGATCCCTTTCAGTAACACCATTGCTACTGCTGATGCTGACCTTAACTGGGACTCCCCCCTTTTTTACTTCAGAAAAATGTTTACCTTTTTTCCTGCTTGCCTACCAGCCACCAGCTTTCCTCAATGGCTCTTCAGCTCTAGTTCCCAGCCAGTGGGGGCCTACGACCCATCCAGATCCATCCAGTGTGGTCTTGGGCCAAGAAAGACTCACATCTGCACAATTATCTGAGGTGGTTTTGTGTTGTCACTGGTATCCCAGCTATGAGGGCATTTTTTGTGTTTATTTATCTTAACCCCACCCCCCTGGTGGTGATATACCCACCCACATCACTGTCTGGGTTGTTTGTGCTAACACCACATCTGTGTTCCTTCACATACCAGCACTGGCCTAGGCAGCTACTGAACATGCCCTTACTGACTGACCACTGCTTTTTGGTGCTATACATGACCTCTACCTCACTACATCAGAACATCAGAAACAGCCAGCCAAGACCCACCATCCTCCCCCTAGGATAAGCGCCACCCATTCTCTCCTGATTTCCTGTTAGTAGCTAGAACCACTTTTCAAACCCTAGTTACTTACAGAACAGTCAGGCTTTATCCCTTCATGCTACCAGGGGTCTTAACTTTAGAAATAATCTGTGCAAGCCACACAGCTTTTCAAATAAAAGTACTTCCAGATTGTGCTGTATTTCAGCTGCAACAAATAACATTCTTATTCTCTCTGACGTCATGTTGTACTCAAAATCAGATACTTCACACCCTCCCTGACACTATGGTAATATTATAGCTTGCCATATAATTATTTGCTTTTGTATTATCCTTTTGTATTATTTGTTTTAAATTCAGGAGGAAAATTTGATGTTCTGGGGAGAAAAATAGACCTTGTGCTGCATACCTAAGTGAAGGTAGTACAGACCCCTGCATGCTTTTTAGCTAATCCAGATATGTTCCTTTACATTTTCTGAAAATTCAGTACATCTGTCAAAAAAAATCCATATATGTGAATTCTGCAGATGCTACCACGGAGCTGATTAATTTTAAACCTAAGTAAACGATTTGGTTTGAATCCCTCAAAAATGAGTAATCTTCTAATAGTTCACACCCTTGGATATAATTAATCTTAATAGCTTTAGTTTTTTATCTGTTTCTCTTATAAGCAGATATCCTCTAAAACTGCTTTATTTTAAAAACAGTGTGTGCAAGTCATTGTCTGGTTCTGAGAGATTAAGAGGCCATCTGCATAAAACAATATTATATAATGGAAATGTGTTAGTCTGTACTCATTACAGGTTCTAGCCTGTTAGTCTCACTGCCTTTGGCTCTGGGTACATTGCAGTTAATAGGTGGGAAACAGTTACAGTTGGTTGTCCTTTGTAACAATGGTGACCCTGTTTTTGTTCTAACTGTAGCATTCTTATATACTACCTTTTGAAACTCAACAAACACTGGAGAGA
Source organism: Protopterus annectens (assembly GCF_019279795.1). NCBI lineage: Eukaryota > Metazoa > Chordata > Ceratodontiformes > Protopteridae > Protopterus > Protopterus annectens. Next base: position 1,754,634,406 of record NC_056743.1, read on the forward strand.
ACTCCATAATCCCCAGTACTGAAAAGAGAAAGTGCCACATTAGTCAGTTAAATGCTTCTTCTGCATGCAGGCTGGTTAAGAGCAATGACTGGGCTGACCTGGTGATATCTTTTGCTAGAATTGGGAGGTTAGTGTAGTGGTTAAGGTGTTTGCCTTATAGACACAAGGTGCAGCGCTTGATCCTTACAAGGTGGTAATTGGCTTGACTTAAAATGGCCCAAATGGACAGTTATCCTACTACTTAGGTATGAGTCTAAGAAGAAATATTTTAACAAAATCTTCAAAGGTTGTGTAATCTGAAACAAAACTGATCATAATATATCATGGGAGGCAGAATCACTGTCAGTCTCATAACAGTAAAGCTATAAACAGCTTGCAGTCATGGCTTAAAACTGAAATGATTTATTTTCTTATGTACTGAGAACACAGTTTGCTAGCTGAAGCATTTTATATATATCTCTGTAGGCAAGCTTTTAAAGCCATGATTTTTTCTATGATTTTGCCCTTTTAAAACCAATTCCACCCCTTTCGGTGCCATGGAATCCTCTAGCAAAGCACCTTAATGGTTCCTACTGTCTTTTATGGTACCTGAAAAAGTCTGTACCGCTTGGTTTGTACCTTCCCTTAGTAAGATTCTCTTATATACATTAGCATAGTAGTTTGCAAAACAATCCAATATATCTGTGGCAGCTTTGCATATTGTCTTTGTCTCTGGGTCATCTACTGTACATACTGTTATATCTGCTTTTTGTTGTTTAAATAACATTCTCTCAATCAAAGTGATATTTTAACTTGATATACAATATGAAGTAAAAATTTAGCTGCATTTTCTTTGCTCGGTCTTACTTTCAATACAGCCACTGGAATACATAAACTCATATTTCATTGTGCTTTCAGTGATTTCTCCTGCTGCCATTTAAAATTTATCCCAATTTTTCCATTTATCTTATATATTGAGGTTAAAGAAATAACAGAAGATAAACACACTTACATGTGTTGTTGCCCAGGTTGTATATATACTACAAACAATTCCTACAACATACATCCTATGACAGGCTATGTTTGGGTAACATACTTGCAAAGCTACTGCAGTTATTTATCATGTTCAGTACACCATGTGTGCCGTGTTCTATACAGGGATGCTGTTACAATGTTACAAGGATGTTTGAACATAATAAGTCCATCAAGAAAAAGGATGGCAGAATGCATGCCTTGACATACATTAGACCATCCTTTTTTGAAAAGAGATGTGGATTATGAAAGCTAGGCTTAATGCATTTCTAAGGCTTGGAATGAACAATATTGCAAATTTCATTTCTTTTTAACTAGGACTTCATTTATTGATATTTTTATTGACCTTTTTATAGTTTACATTGATGCTTTAAGTGCTTATTTACCAATTAAACTCTTTAAATATCTGTCATATGTTATAATGCATGCATTTAAAGTTAATTTTTTGTGAACTTTCTGTGTCTGAGGATGTCACACTGCTTTGTAACCAAAGTACTTCTGATATAGTTCTAATAGTCCTTTGGATTTTGTGGTGGTTCAGGCAGGGGTGAAGACAGTTTCCTTTTGTGTCCCTTTTCTTGTTTTGTGATCTACTGGTGTGAAATTTTCGGATGCTTATTCTTCACCATTTTTGTTATCTAGCAGTGTATTCAATTGGGACAATTTCTTTAAACGGTGCATATACTTGTTAATCTGGAAGTATCCTTTCCTTGTTCTCTTTATCATATGATGCAGTAGTTGTGCCCCAGCTTTTAAGTAGAGAGCGGTGTGTTTTCACTACCATCAGTAAGACTTGTTAAAGCATTTAGTGACAGTTTAGCTGTTATTTCTGTATGAGTTGTGGTCTTCTCTGCTGCTGACAGATCATTGTTACTTCTGACTTCCACACATGCTCTTGTTTCTTCAGCTGAACAACAAGGCAGTTCTGCTGTTCAAAACAAATTGTATTAATATTTCATAACTCACATGATCCTCATTTACTCTATACTTAAACCTACAAATTTTACCTTAGTTTCAACACAGTTGAGTCACCTACAATACTGGCAAAACTATAGTATTTTAAGAAGTGTGAAAAATCTGAAAATGTATTTTATGACTGCAACAAATTTACTTTTCCCTTCAAATAAATTTATTTCTAGTGCTTTTACAAAATAACATTAAACTACTACATGAAAACCATTCTCACTGACCTCATGTATCTTTCATGAAGTGACATATTCCTATAAACACAAATTTCCTGCACATTCAAGAAACCAGGACAGTGCAGACTTAATATGTATAACAAAACTGTTCAGCCCCATAAAATGTATAGACATGTGATTGTGTATGTGTGTGTGTGTGTATGTGTGTGTAGGGGGGGGGGTTGGAATAACTATTTAAATAGATCATGAATTCTGTATTTTCTTTAATTACTAGTTCTGTTATTTCTTCATATATTTTCACAAGCATTAGCAGAATTTGTAATTGTTCTTTTTTTCTATTAGTAGGCGAGATAAGATAGAGAATATACAATTATTTCCCTCATGACAATTTGCTTTACATTTAAAAAAATCTAAAATCCTCACAGACTCAAGTTATTCCCTTAATCTGAACAATACTAATATTTTATAGTTGTGACTCTGCTAGTGAACTGAGGCATGCGCTATATATGGTACCTGATATAGGCCCCATAAAGATTCATTTGCTTCTTCTTTTCCTTGAAACATTTTATCATGAATTAAATTTTATCCACATTTTGGGCAATAGAATGTGAAAGGATATTAGAAAAACTATTCTAAAGGAGGACTTCTAGCTGCAGGCTAAAACAAAATAAGGGATCGTGTCTGCACTTTACGGTACAGACCTTTACATACAATTATACAGCCGATAGGAAATGGGAATGAGAAAAATAAACGCATTTACATAAACCCAGACTGAAAAGGGAACGATTTATTCTCTATGTTGTTAGATAAACAAGTTCTGAAACAGGCCTGATTGGTAAACGGACATTTGTGGTGGATGTAGCCAAGAAATTTCCATTAGTGATGGCCTGAACAGCAAGAATTACATTTAGTTGTGTATTACTAACAGTTGTGACTGACCCATGTAGGCCATACTGTTTACTGTTATCAGAACCATCCACAGAGATTTCACGGCAGTGATGTGGGAGGAGACTGCCAGGCCTTTCTCACACCTGACCCTTGTCAGCATCTCCAGTCATTTCATGACCTCCTGCCACTATCATCTTAAACGGATGTCTTACCTCTGGGCCAGTGGGCTGACATCACTATATAGTGTATCATCGTAACTTCCCTTACCTTGGTACATTTCAGGGGGCACATTTTTAAAATACAGAATTTTAGGAGGTATAAGATGTGGTTTGGAGGCAGCAGGCTTGAAGCCTTTTAGCTGATAATAACTCGTTGCTAGATCCTTTGAAGTAATCCTTCATCAAATGTAATGCCTCACAGAATACTGATCCCCTGATTTCAGCTTTATGTCAGACAATCCTCATCCCAAGAGTCAGTATTTAGACATAAGGGGATGTGATCTGTTTTTTGTTATCCAGAGAATCCTCACTGTATGTAGGAATAAAACAAGGAGAAGGGGTGAAGGAAGCTTTATTCTCTTTTATAGTGGAAGGTTTTTAAGGGTCAGACTTGGAGGAAGTAGATGAAGATTATGTAGCTTTAAACAGTGAAGCAAAGTACTCCTGGTCAAATATTTTGTAATTTGTGAAAATCACTGGAGAAAGTTCAGATGCCAGGTGACAGAATTCTGATACCTGGATGCCACAGCACCAGAAATTTGTGTAACAGACATTTCTAGACATTTTACCCTGTTACAACAGCAAAAGTCGTTAATTCACTTGGTAAAAGAATGGCAAAACCTTGCAGAGTTCTGCAGCTAAAATCAGAATATTTGCTAAAATTTGCTGATACAAGCCCCATACCAGATTTATGGAAACAGTGTTCAGGGTGAGGATTTTTTTTAAAATCTGGAATATTTTATCCACAGATGTCATTTTTACAACCACATTGGGAATCGAATCAGGATGTTACAATGATGATCTCTGTCCAAGAAATCTCCACTGATGCAGTGGAGCTGTAGCCATATTCTTTAACAGGTAATATCCTGTGTATGCACAGTGGTGCATTCATTAAAATTTGTGGATGCACCCCCCCCCCCATGATGTCCTAAATTCACTGATCTTTTGGAGATGTCATTATAAGGAAAACATTACATTATTACCTGATGTCTGCTCCTTCTGGCTTTAACCTGTAGGTTATCAGATCCTCCTAGATCCAGTACTAGACAAGTCATTCAGACTTCAAACTCGCCAGGCTCTGCCACCCTTACCTACAGTTCCCTGCACCTCACCCTACTCCTCAGATCTAGTTTGCTGCCATTCCTGTCAGTAACTCGATTTCATCTCCGCTTGGTGTAGCCTTTTTGGAAACTTTATTTACATCCTTTTCGTACCGAATTTTTGCATCCCTTACCCCTTATCCTAGAATTAGTTTAGCTTGGATTCTGTGCAATAGGTAGATATAGGTAGTTAGCTCTGTAGGATAGTATTTTTGTAGGTAGGCTTCTCACCTTTTGGTGGGATCATGTTTTTTTGGTATCGTTATGTTCTGGTATTTCTCTTGAAATAGTGTGATTAGCACTAGTGGTGTTGTGGTAGGATTCTCAGTAGTTATTGTCGCTGTTATCTTTTTAGAATTCTAGTTCTATTATGGACAAGGATTTTAAGAAATGCAATGCCTGTGAGCAGAAGTTTCTGTCTCAGGATTCACATGACAAGTGTGTGTACTACTTGGGGGCATCACGCCTGGATTCTGCTTGCTCTGTCTACAAGGGATTTGGATACAGGGGGATTAATCGACATCAGCTACGTTGGTCCTTAAGGGGCTTCTCTCTTCTGGCTCTTCATTTTCTTCTTCTTTGACTACAAAGGTTGGGCCCAAGAAGCACCGTCCACAAGACTCTAAATCTTCTAAGGGGGATCTGAACAAGTCCTCTTCTGCTTCTGTCCTCAGTCTTTCCTTCTCAGGCTTGCTGGACCCAAGGATCCCATGACCTTTGGGTCCCCAGCTGCAATGGTGCCAACATCAGTGCTAATTCACTGGAGCCAGTCTACATCTGTGCTGACCACCAGCAAGACTTTTACTTTTTGACTCCAAGCCTTTCTAGTCCTTTTCTGCATAAATGGGCTCCTTCAGGTAGGACAACTTCCCCATAACGTCCATCCACCCCACCGTAGCTTTCTCCAGAGTCTTCTCCTGCCCTACCCCAATTCTGAGTATCTCTGTCTTGAATCCAGCAGATGGGTTTGTCCTCTTCTAAATGGCCCTCCAAGTCCCCAGCTGTGACCTCATCTGTTCAGTTATTGAGGTTGGTGGGCAGCAATAAAGCTTTTGACTTGGAGCAGCTGATGAGGTCCTTTTTGCAGACTCAGATTCAATTAGGTCTTATCCCTCCTGGCCTGGATCCAGTTCCAGGACATTTGGCTCCATCTAGCTTGTTTACTCCATTCACCCCTTCGGATCTGGGGTTTTCAGGCCTGGCTGCCATCTCACCATGTAGGTTGGATTTGATGGCCTGGCTGCCTTTGGATCTGATTCATTCCTTGGTTGCACCAAATCCTATTACTTTGTGGCCATTGGGACCTCAGTGCTGCAGTGTAGAAGCAGGAGTTTCTGAGTCGGGGTCACCAATTCCTGCTTCAGGTTTGTCTCTTCCACTCAGGACTTCTGCTTTGGACTGCTTCTTTCTGATCTCAACGTTGGGGCTAGGTGTAGCTCCTTCAGGCTCAGGTGTGTCTTTGGCCCATTCACGTGGGTAGTTCCCCCTCTGGATGATCTTATAGACTTAGTGTCTTGGAGGGCATGGAAAGAACCTGACATGCTAGAGCCCATCTCTAAGAAGCATGCCAATAAGAAGGAGGTCTTTGAACACAGCTCTTCAGTCAATCCCCCAAATTGGGAGCCTTGGGCTTTGGATCATTTAGGAAGCACTCCTATGCCTCAGCCACTTTTGCACTGAGAGCACTTAATTATGTTTTGCACTTGACAAGACTTCAACATTACCTAGTGTCTGAAGTGTCAAGGAATGTTAAGATGCAGCAGATTCCTGAGAGTCAGAAAACACTAGAGACTCAGTTGTCTACTCTGCTTTTCATAGCCAATGTTTCCATGAGGCTAATTTCAAAAGCAGCCGATGTAACGTCTTGAGTGGCTGGCTTTGGCATTGCTATGTGGCACCATGGTTGGATGTGTTTGTGTAACTTTACTGATTGCTTCAAGGCATCCTTTGTCAATGCCTTGTTTGATGGCTCTTCTTTGTTCAGGCTGAAAGTTAAAGATACTCAAATGAGGAGTGAGCAGGATGGGAAGATGCTGTCTACCATAGAATGTGTGTTGCCACCCCTCAACAATTTTTTTCAAGGAATCAGAAGGGTAGGGTAAGCATATCTTTTTCAGAAAGTCGCAGCAATCTTCTCAGGATGGTCCTTCAGAGGGTTCCTCTAGAGGATGGTGGGGAATTGTAATGAATACCACCTGCATGACAGGGTTGGTTCACAGAATCAAGGTTTCTGTGGGGCTTTCTCTGGCGGACCATTTCAGTGACCATGAAGGGTTGCTCAACCGTCCTACTCTAGAAGCAGTCAGGAGTTGCTTGGCTCTTCACCTTAAAGCTTAGGAGGCCATCACCTCAGACACGTATCCAGAGGCTACTCTTTCCCCATTTTAGAGGTTCCAAACATTTGTCACAAGCATCTTCCAGACATTCCATGTCATCAGAGACTGCAAGAAGCAGCAAAGATTCACTAGCTACTCACAAACCAAGTCATCTGTGAGGTGTCACCAGACCAGAAAGGATCTGGGGTTTACTTGAGATTATTTTTGGTATGAAGGAAAAACAAAGGACTTCAGGCCAATTTTGGATTTAAGCAAATTGAATCAGTTCATGAAACAGACCAAGTTCCAGATGGTCATGGTGCAGTCCATCTTACCTCTGCTGAGGAAGGATTGGATGTGCTCGATAGACTGCAAGGACACTTACCATCATATAAAGATAGACAGGTGCTCCAGGCAATTTCTGCTGTTCTGGATGGGGAACAATCACTATCAGTTCAGAGCTCTACCACTTAGTCTTACCAAAGCCCCCCGGGTGTTCATCAACTGCACGGCAGTGGTTGAAGCCTGGCTGCAGTTGCAGGGATTCCGGGTCTTCCCTTACCTAGAAATTGGCTTCTTGCCTCCCCCGCAAGACAGTTGTTGATCATGGCCAGGGATACCTTACTCCAACTATGCAACCACTTAGGCATTACAGTCAATTATGCAAAGTCGAACCGACAGCCTGTTCAGGTGTTACAGGTCATCAGTTGTCACTTGGATACAGTCAGTGAGACTGTCAGGCTTCTGAGTGCCAGAGCGATCAGCCTTAATGCTCAGATCTTGTCAGTGCTCATGCAATTATGAAACTTTTAGGTCATATTGCAGTGTCTACAGGGTTGGTCCCTTTAACCAGGTATCATATGAGGGGTCTGCAATGGACTTTGGCCGTACAATGGTCTTTCTTAACTCATCCAATTGATTTTCCCACATGGCTGATGAAGGTTTGTCACCAAATTCATTGGTGGTTGCAGACTCTTTTAGTAACCAATGGGAAACCATTTGTTTTTCCAGCTCCCTTGGACATGGTCACCATGGACCCCTCCTTCCTGGGGGGGGGGGGCATTTCAAAGGGAGGACGTTTTAAGGGTCTTGGTCTTCTGCAGTGACCGACATTTACATAAATGTTCCGGAGATGAGAGCAGTCCTCCATGTGTTGCAGGCTTTTCAGGTCACCCTTCCCAGGTGTGTGATTTTAGTACAGATGGACAATATGTCTGTTGCCTGGTATCTCAAGAAGCAGCAGGGAACATATTTGTATCGTGTTTGTCAAGAGGCCATAAGGGTTTGGCAATGGGTGAATCCTTCTCAGCGGTTCCTGGTAGCAACACACCACCCAGGGAAATCCAACATTCTGGCTGACAGCCTCAGCAGGAGCATTCTGTTTCCCCACAAGTGGTCCCTAAATCCGAGAGTTGCGGCTCAGATTTCTTATCACTGGGGCACTCCGAGAGTTGCAGCTCAGATTTCTTATCACTGGAGCACTCTGTTTTGCAACTTATTTACCTGCCCGTCATACACTATGTGCAGCAGCTGTTATGCCTTAGCTCTCCCTACAGGACAGTCACCCAGGGGCGATCTTGTGTTTACTTGGCCCTAGGACTTCTTTCCTTATGCTTATTGCCCAGTTCCTTTGATGGAAAAGTTTCTTCAGAAGGCAGCCTGCTGTGGGAGCTAATTAGTATGCACTTCATGAAAATCTCCTTAACACATAAAAATATGATTGTAAATAACTTCATGTTATGGTTACTAAAGGAATTTTGTACTTCACCTATTACACCTAAACATATGGTTTGTTACCCATTAAATATTATTATTAGCTATCGTAACTTTATATTCATGCACCCTAAGTATAGGGAATGGAATTTTATTGTATTCCCTATAATGTATACTCAGGGTATGCTTTTGTCATCTACTTCTGAAGGAACTCATTTAGCTATAGATAATGATCTAAAGTACTGGTATCAGTTGATATCTGATAATAAAGTTAAAAATCTAGATTTCTTAAAACAAGAATTTGATCTAAGAGAAACTTGCTGGTTAGAGGTTCAGACCTTTAGACAACATTTCATTAATAAAATAGATCTAATGTCTATAACAGTTAAATAATCTATTCCAACACTGATTGATTACTTGATATTAAATTTACAACATAAAGTTTCTGATAAAGGTAAACTTTCATATATACATAAAATTATCAGACAAGAAACTTTTTACAGTGCAGATTCATACTAGAATTATTTCACTTCTATTAATGGGGACCCACCAAATCAACAAGATAAAGAATATATATTGGAATCTGCTTATAGAACTACGTCTTCCATTGTCTGGAGACTTTATACATGGAAATTTTTACATAGATCTTTTTATACACCTTTGATGATGAATAAAATAAATAACAAAGATAATTTATGTAAGAGATGTAATGTAGAAATTAATGCTGACTGGGCTCATATGTTTTATGACTGTATAAAATTGAAAGAATACTGGAAGTCAATTAATGAATTTTTGCAGGCTCTTTTACAGATAATTTCATTATTTCTAAATCTCTTATATTATTCAACACACCTGTACCTCAAAGTGTTAAAAATGTTAAGCTTCCCTTGTTATGGTCTATTCTAGCAGTGGCTAGGAAAATAATAACTAGAAATTGGATTTCAGATACACCTCCTTCGTTCAATGAATTTAAAAATGTTATGAATATAGTGTGCCATATGGAAATAAACACAATTAGGACAAGAACAAATAGAAAAACATCTTATTATATTGTATGGGATAATTTACAAAATTTGTTAAAAAAATTCTAATTTCAATAGCATGGTATTTTAGTTTAATTAATTGATCTGATTGTAGTGGATGTCTTTGTAAATACTTTAGTTGTTTTGTTGAATATTATAATACCTATTTTTAATTACTTGTATAAAATTGTTATGATATTTCTCTTATATGTTAAAACAATAAACCTGTTTTGAAAAAAAAAGAAGGCAGCCTGCTGCAGAGTAACTTTGATCCTCATACCGCCTTTGCAGCGAGCTGCAGATATCATTTTTCATCCAGTAGGTCTGGATCCACCCAATCTTCCTTCCCTCAAATTAACTGAATGGTTTCTCCAGTTCCCTGGATGGCTAGAAATCTCAAACTTTCACAGGCTATAGTTTACATCTTGTCTTCATCTCAAAAACAGTCTACTAGCAAAATATATTCCAAGAAATAAACATGTTTTGTACTTTGGGTGGAGTCTTGTGAACTTGACCATTTTTCCTCTCCTTTAGAATCCATTTTGGATTTTCTTGCTGAGTTGCTTCAATCAGATTCTAGTTTTTCTACCAATAAGGTACAGCAGGCAGCCGTCTCTAATTTCTGCGTTGGCAGGCATAATGTTCTTCTGACTTCTTTCAAGATTTCCAAGGCATTCCTTAAAGGTACCTTTTTGCTAGGCCCCACAGTTAGACTCTGGTTCCTCCCTGGTTTGCCATTTGTTATGAAAGTCCTTCCAGGCCCTCCATTGAAACCTTCAGATACTTCTGACTTGAAGGTGTTGCCCTGGAAGACCTTGTTTTAGGTGACTGTTATGTCAGTGAAGAGGGTCGTGGAGTTGAAAGCTCTTGAGTCTTATCCTCTTATTTGTTGTTCCACAAAGACAGGGTGTCTCTCAGTATGAACCCTTCCTTTCTGCCTAAGGTAGCTTCTGAGAATAACCTTAACAGTTGTATTCATCTCCCTGTGTTTCTTACTAATTTCTCCATCAAAGATGAATAACTTCTGTATTATTTGGATGTGCATAAGCAATTGAGATTTTATTTGGGTCATACAAAAGCTTTTAGAAAATCCAGTCAGTTATTAGTCTCCTTTTCAGAATCCAGGCTGGGCTTACCTGTGTCCTGTTTGCGCATTCTTTCAGGGCTATGGCTACTTCTACGGCTTTCTTTTCTAGAGTATCAATGGATGAAGTTAGCACAGCTGCTAGTTGGATAGGTCATCACATTTTTGTTTTTCATTAGAAGCTTGATATTCAGTCATGATCCAGGGCTTCCTTGGCCAGCTGTGTTGCAGAATATCTTTCCTTATTTCCTCCAGAGGATTTTTCTTGGCTGGGGACGCTGTCTCACAGGTTGAAGCCAAATGGAGCACAGAGCAGTAGATAAGAAAGTTAGTGCTTACCATAACCAGATCCGTGTTATCTGTCTATGCATGGTTCAACCCCCCCCCCCACCTGCCCCCGCCATGGCTTGGTATGGCAAACTTCCCTTTCTGTGATGGCTGGAGTTTGAAGGTCATCCATTCCTTTTCCATGGAGTCCTGTGTCATCCTTGGTTAGGGAAGTTTATTGTAGGTTGGAGATGGTTAACATGCAGCAAATTCAATCTGAGGAGTAGGGTGAGGAGCAGGGGATTGTGGGTAAGGGAGGAGGAGCCTGGCAAGTTGAAAGTCTGAAGGAATTGACCAGTGTTGGATCTGATACACAGGTTGAACCGGATGGAGAGAGACAACATGGATCTATCATTATGGTAAGTACATAACTTTTGTTTACTAAGGATTTCAATTAAAACATGGCTCCATAAAATTGGAAAGACTGGGAGGAAATTGCAGCAAAGCACTGCAGGTACCACATGCTATGGTGCATTAAGTGAGTAATAAAGTGTGACAAACACTTTAAAAATCCATGTCTCCAGGTCAGTGACATTGATTTTTATGTAGCAGTTTCTTTGCTGAACTTAGCACAGTGTCCTTAATTACCTGACATGATTCCTGTCTAAAGTAAGTGCATTATAAATGAGGATCACCTCAAGGAATCTGAGTGGCAGTAGACAGCTTGTTGCTTATGTTCTTCTGGAATGTCATTATAAATTTTACAAAACCAAGTACAATGTCTTTAAAATAAGAAAAATGTTTACTTAGCACCACTAAAGCTTGTTTTACTAATGCAGAAAGGGCCGCTACATTTTACCATAATACCACAAACAGGGAAGGTGCAACCCTTCAGTTAAAGGGCTTAAGGAAGTTTCCCTCATATGTACAAAATTATTGTTTTTGAAGTCAGGATGTTATGAGCTACTGGTATTTTGAAATAACCTGATACAGACCTTTGGATTCCACTTGCATCAGATTTGACTCTCTAATGTAGAGAATCTTCTGTTGAATCATGCCCCTGTCCTCCACAAATGTATTTCTGTACTGCCACACCAGTGGCTCATCTGCCAAATTCAGGCTTCATGTTGCCGTGCTTTCCCTCCTACTAATATTTGGAAATATTTACATACCTCGTCAGATGTCACCATTTACACTAACTATGTTCAGTAGTTTGCTTCTGCAGTCACAAAATGGTGAGTCTGTCCTCTAGGTGCGATGATTACATCTCTGAAATGTATGGAATTTGTTTAGACACTATAGCTCAAGGCATTAAATACCATATCAGACATAATTTTTGTGAGACATCCAAACAAAAAAAAATCTAGACATTCCAGGCTATATGAACTATAATGTTTCTGAGAGATGCACAGAAAAAAAAACTTTATGGCCTACGACTTGAATAGCTTGTGCTGGCAGGACAGATTTGTTTCCCAGTGACTGCCGTGTCTTTGGAATAGGCTGCCAATTCATGTGAAGCAGAGCACCTCTATGACACTGTTCAAAAGGAACCTGGACGGATGGATGGGGCACCGTAAATTCTTACTGGGGATAGTGCCCACAACCCTCCTGGACATGGGCAGTAATTACTAAATACAATCCTGGGTATTGACTAGAGTGTCACTAGCATTATATTGAGATGAAATGGCTAGGCTTGAAATGACCTCTGGGTCAATAGCCTAGTAACCTCCTATGATCTTATGACATAATGCTGCTTAGAGATGCATAGACATAAATGTACACAATTGATCGTAATAAGCATGCCTGGCTATAGTTTGGTCAAAATATGGCCTAAGTATGTGCCATCCTCATCTAAATAATATTTACAGAATGTTCTGGAAAACAATATATATGAAATTCATATCACACTTGTAACATTTAGAGACACTCATCATATAGCAGCTGCCATTGTTGCTGCATGTACTTTTGATACGTAATGACAATTGTAATAAAAACGCTTCTTACCTTTGTGATTCTTTCATAAAAATATTTAAAATAGGTTACATTTCAAAAGGGGAGAGACATAATGATGAATCTTGTCAATATTGACTCCTTTCTCTCATAAGGAGAACTTTTAGAATGAAATTTTCACTTGCACAGCCTCTGCAGAAGTCTTCACTTCTTGCTCCAAAAAACATTGTGTGTGTTCTGTTTTATATCTATATTTGTTGTTTTGATAGCCTTCTAGTCTTATTCTGTTTGAATTTTAGCTGGTAAGATGGGAATAGAAGGGATATGGAATTACTGTTGTATGCATTCAAGAGTAAAATTAATTAGCCACACTTAAGGAAGCTCTTCAGCATCACCTCTTTCTGTAACTTCTGCACTAACAAGGCTCTTTCATGTTCCATTTGAAAGTCATCTGGTGCAAATAGAATCAGAGTGGTTGCCCCCGCATCAGGGATTATTACTTCTGCTTGTTAAAATAATAGAAAATTCACCCCGGGGATCACTTCTGTGGTTCTGCTTGACAGTGGCACAGCTAAATAATTTTCTTGGGTGTCAAAAGCCAGGGTACCTTTTTGGCTGGGCTTGTACAGGCCCTAGGGCCGATAGCCTAGTACCCACCTATGAAGCTATGTTCTGTTTCATGAGAGGAAGTAGTATGTTTCTCTACAGGAAGATTGTCCATGTCATCCATTTCTGTAGCATTTCTCTCTAGTTCTATTTGATAACCAGTTGGTGTGACAACAGAAGTAGAAAGGTTGTCCTCTTCTTCAGTTATTATTGCTGCTGGCTGTTGCCTTTCACGAGTCAGAAAAGAATGTATAACTACAGGAATAGTTTGCATGCCATCTGTTTCTGTAGCATTCCCCTCTTGTTCTGTTTGAGGACCAGCTAGTGTGACAGGAACAGACTGTCTGCCCTGCTGTACATGAATTATTGCAATAGGATTTTGCCCTTCAGGAGAGATAGCACATTCTACTACTTGGATAGTCTCTGTATGCTCTGCATGACAGGAAGGCTCATCTGGAACTTTGTTTGGTGCATGTTCTCCTACTTCATGTAGAACATGCTGGAACAGAAGCAGAATCTAGATCCTCCTCTGAAAGTTACCCAGTTCTAGCAGACAGGTTAGATACTGCACAATTAAAGGACTTTTGAATTCTTTTTCTAAGTGGCTTAAATGCTGAACCAATCCTAGAAGAATGGGATTTAGGCACTCTTCTGTCACTGGCTTCAGTAGGGATAGTGTATTTAAACTGTACACATACTTGAGAACCTTGAGGTTCCAAACGTCTCTGTTCTCTTTCTGCAGTCTTGCCTTGTTCTGCTTTAAAATCAGCTGCCTTCATGCTTCTGTTTAAAGGCATTGAACCGCTAAGGTTAAACATTGAACACTGATTATACCTAACAGGCATAGCTCTGAAAATAAAATCATTGAGTGGCCATAACTGGCCAACATAAAGGAACTGAAATGTACTACTTGCTTAGTGGTAAGCAGAAGAACTAGAATAACTGGAAGCACAGCTGTAGTTAAAACCAGCTTTAATTAAAATATATCCAAATGCAAGTAAAAAACCTTTGCAGTTATAGCTTCTTTGGGCTAAAATATGGACTAATACAATTCTTTCATTTAAATAAGAGCAAGATCATGTGAATTAGTGCACCTGCTGATGTACATTGCGTAAATATGGTTTTAAAGAAAAACTTTCATTTAAACCTGGTATAAGTGTGCATTGAATCATAAGATCCATTTTGCTTCTTCCAGATCTGTGAGGTGCTTTAAGTTACCCCCTCGTAGAGGTTTAGATATAATTTGTAAAATGAAAAATTTAAAATGGTATGATGCATCAGTATCCTTTGTATGCATATATAGAGCATTCATATTAACTTGTCTATTAATATCTGAGATGTGATTAACAATTCTTTCTTTGTTTCCCCTTGGTCATTCCAGTGTAAAATGCAGGATACTGTACAGATCTGACAATGTAAATCACGTTTTTAGAACCACAGTTGTCATAAGTTTTTAACAAAAAAAAATCAGATTTAAAAACCAGATGTTTAAAAAAATTGCTGGTATCAATGTGTTGACAGTAAACATGTTTATTGCATGTGAATGTCCCTTTTTGTGAACTTCTAAAACTTGGAGATGATTTTGGTTGTTCCGTATAACAAAGTTTGTTCTTCAAGTTTACAGATCTTTTATAGCCAAACACAGATTTAATGTAAATAAAGTTGCATAATTGAGGTATTTCCATTAACATCGGCCAATATTTAGTTATTTTATTTGCTTGACCACTGTGGTGTTGCGATTATGACTCAGCATGCATCTCATTGTATTCTGTTTATTTATAATGTTATTAGTATTTTAATTATTATGGTGTATGGTTCTTGCATCCTTATCATGTTTCACAAAAATGTCCTGTTTGATGTTTCATATTTGAGTTTCATCATATCCTCTCAACAAAATCTTTCGCTAAAGAGATAAGTTGTTCATTTAATAAGATATCAGAAGTATTTAACTTTGCTAGTTTAAGCATTTGATTTCTAACTATATTTTCAAATGGGAGCACTTCACATTGCTGACATTTCATAATGCCGACAATCATATGGCCGACACCATATGATCGACATTTGAAATGCTGACAATGTGAAACCCGGCATCTCAGTACTGTGCGAAATGGAAAGATTTCCATTCCTGCACTGTAGTGCGATCTCAGAGTTGGTATATTAAAGTTACGGGGGTGGGTGGCGGAGCCCCCCACGAGGGGTGCAGGGGGGCAGAGCCTCCCTGCTAGCAGTTTAAGGGAAATTTTATTTTCCTTTTTCATGGTTTACTTACATTGTTGATATTTCAAATGTCAGTCATATGGTGTCGGCCATATGATTGTCGGCATTTTGAAATTTCGACTTTGTGAAGTAGATCCATTTTCAAACATATACGGTGGATGCATGCTAATATGGTGTAAGTATTTGTCTTCACTGTTTTTTTATATAAAGTTGTTTCAATTGATCCAGCGCCTGATTTAAATAGTTTAATGTCAAGAAAGTTTATCTTTGTATGAGAACATTCTTTCTTAAAAGTAAGAAAATTGGTGGTGGTAGATATGTATTCATAAAATCGATTAGAAGATGTTTCATCACTTTGCCAGATAATAAATAAATCATCCAAGAAATGTTTGAAGAATAGTACTTGCTCCTTAGATTGTTGTTCATAATATACTCACTTTCCCAGTTAAACATTACAATGTTAGCATAGGTGTAGCCATGGGAGTACCCATGGCTGCACCTTTTTCTTGAATGAAAGTTGCTTCTGGAACAGAAAAACATTATTCTTCAGTACTAAGCTTAAATGTTCACATAAAAGATTTATTTCTGCCTGCATGTAATTACTATATTCATGCAAATATTTAGCAACTGAATGCAGCCCAATTTCATATGGAATCTTGGTAAATATTGAATCAATGTCAAGTGTGATGAATAAAACATCTTTTGGAACGTATTTTGACCAACTTGATAACTGCAATAAAAATCATTAGTGTCTTTGATGACTGTAGACATTTTAAATAGATTTGTTTTAAATTTATTGTCTAAGTACTTGGAAATTGATTCAGTGACCCATCCATGAGAACATCCTATAGGTGACAGTGGGAGTAAAATAAATGATTTGTGCATTTTTGCAAAATGGTAAATAAACAGAGTTATTGGTGTAGCGACCAGTAGATAACTTTTCAATTTATCATCAATGTGTTCTGCTACATGCAGTAATTGAATGAAATCAATGACTGTTTTTATAATTTGTTGATATTCATTTCATGTAATTTTCCTATATTCATCTATGCTTAATCGTTGTGACAAAGTTTCGACACAGTAAGAGGTGTTAAGTACAACAATACCACCACCTTTATCAGCTCCTTTGATAACAATCAATCCATTACTTTGTAGTGAGTGTATTGCTTCTAGTTGTGCTGGTATTACATTTTATAAAGATTTATGGAGTTTATTCTGTTTATAAAGTTCATAAATTTCTTTCTCAATAGTTTTTTCAAATGCTTGTATCACTGCATTACATGGTGGAACAAAAGTACTAGTTCTTGCATAAGGCATATGTTCGTTTGTGTTACCAGATCCAAATATTAATTTTAGATTGTGTTCTAGTAAAATATTTAATTTTCATAATGGTCTGACCTATGTCAGTATTAGCATAGGGGATAAAAGTAAGACCAGGACTCATAACAAAAAATTCTTCATCCAAAAGTGTGTTGTCAGAAAGATTAAAAACATGTCTGTTTCGATTTAATTGCATGTTTGACTGCTCATGGTCAGTCGATTGTTCATTTTTCCCCCTTGGTATTGCTGCTGAAGCTCTTTTTTCAATGAGGTTTTGCTATTATTGCAAGCATTGTCAGGAGAGTGGCAGAAAATCCACTGGTTCTAATGCTTGGATGGAATTAACATCAACCACAGGGGCCTGGTCATAATTATCTTGAACCACTGGTAGATCACAATTTTGTTGTAACAAATCAGAATCTTTTCTAAGGAGGTGTTTGTGTTTTACATTTCATCTATTGGTTATGCTGAGGGTGTGTTAGCCTGTGGTGTAGCTCCACCTCTATCCATCTTGTTCCATACAAACACATTCCCTCATTTAAAATCTTTCAGATCATGAACCAGTTCACATTTTTTGTTTCAGTTAAATTAAGTTCAAATGTAGTGATTCTATCCATTGCATCATATAACAGATTAGCATGTGCTTTTCATTCAATATTGTGTATCGATTCATTATAGAGACTCTCAACTTCTTCGTGTAGGTCTATCTCTTATGGTTCAAAAAAGGCATTCATAAGTTCCATATAATGGGTGAGCAGCTGAGCTTAATCAGCTGCCAGTGCCTAAGTAGGTCAGGATATTTATCTCTATAGGTTAGAGCCTTCAATATTCTAAGACCCCTCTTTGTAAATAAACATTAAAACTAACTTGCTGCCATTGCAGCCTTTTTAAAAGTTTGACTTTATTCTCAGAAGTTTCTAGCTTTAGTTTATAATTTAAAAATAAGTCAGTGCCTTGAGGATGGCTGTCCATTGTAGCAAACGCTGTATCCAAACCTGTAAGTACTGGATTTATTTGGACATCCATTAATTAATGTACTGATATCAGAGTTCTGTGTGATAAATTGCTCATGGAAGGTAATGTAGCTGCTATAGCCATGATTGCAAGCAGGCAACACAAAAGAAGCAAGGAAAGATAAAATGCCACGAAACAATGAATCCAGTAACCCAAACAAAAAAATATATCAGAAGAACTAGAATAACTGGAACCATGGCTGTAGTTAAAACCAGCTTTAATTAAAATATATCCAAACGCAAGTAAAAAACTTTTGCTGTTATGGCTTCTTCAGGCTAAAACATGGACTAATAAATTTTTTTCATTTAAATAATAGTAACCTAGAGCACCTGCTGATGTAAATTGCGTAAATATGGGTTTAAAGAAAAAACTTTTATTTAAACCTGGTATACAGTGTGCATTGAATTCTAAGATCCATTTTGCTTCTTCCAGTTCTGTCAGGTGCTTTAAGTTAACCCCACATAGAGGTTTAGATATAATTAAAAGTTTAAAATTGTGTGATGCATCAGTACGTTTAATATGCCTATATACAGCATTCATATTAACTTGTCTATTAATCTCTAAGATGTGATTAGCAATCCTCTCTTTAAGTTTTCTGTTGAAACTGTTCCTGTTTTGAAACCTAATTTTTTAAAAAAAAACGTATGGTAATTGTGATTCTAAAAACATGATTTACATGGCCAGATGTGTATGGTCTCCTGCATTTTACATTGGAATGACCAACAGGAAACTTAAAGAGTAAGCACTTTCAGGTTAAAAAAACTTCATCAGACAAACTTCACATAACCATGACAGTCTTTAAATATTAAAACATTTCTAAAAGCAACCAGTTACTTTCTTTACTTGACCCACCTTTTCTTTAAGGCTGGTTTTAAAGGTACAGAACTATTTAACCCAGGTGAGTTGTCAGCAGCCAACTGTATGATCCATCTTAACTCTGCATACTCTGTATCATTGACAATGTCCCCCCCCCTTTTTTTCATCTGTGCAACATGCAGAACCATAAAAACAAAAATATGATCTGGAAAGCTAGTAACATGCTGGTACAATGCATTATGTTTATCCTTCTGTCTAATAGATGACAAATGGTGCAATATTCTTGTTTTTAACTTACAATTGTTTTTTCCAACATAAAAACTCGGACATGACTTGCAGCATGCCAAGTAAACCACGTTCTCTGTATGGCAGTCTGCATAAAACTCAATGTGTATTTTTGTTTGTAACAGGATGTATAAAATAATTCAAACCATTTACATTTGAACATGCTTTGCAATGCCTACAGGGAAAAGTCCCTGTTCTCATGTGCGCAGAGGAAACACTGTTAGCCGTCTTCTTATTTTTCAAACCAGGTTCTATACATAACATGTCTTTTATATTACTATTTCACTTGAAGGTAAATCTGGGTTTCTCATCTAAAATATCCTTCAAGGGATTGCCACTTCTTAGTATCTTCCAGTTTTGTTTGATAAATCACATATCCCATACACATTATTACTATAACGTAGCATTATCATAGGTTTGTTGTCATACTTATTAGATGGCTTCAACTTATCTCCCCTGCTGTTCTTTATTATTAGAAAACCATGGTCTAGTCCTGGCTTCACTGTTGGATATTATATTGTTCATAGTTTTTACTAAATTTCCTTTGAGTACCCCTTTTCCTTAAGATGTTCATTTAACACATCTATTTCTTTGTAAAACTCATTACTGTCTGTGCACAGCCGAGAAACTCTGTATCCTTGCCCTTGCATAATATTATGAAAAGTATGCCTAGGATGCATGCTACGTGCATTCAAATAATGATTTCTCCAGCATGATTTCCTGTGCAAGGTAGTGTTTATCTTACCAGTTACATTTTTATTTAATGTGACATCTAAAAAGGCAATGGCTGAACTACAGAATGATGAGGGTGAACTGGATTACCAGCCACACAAACAGTCACTGGGCTCAGTAAGTGAGAAATTCAATGCACTAGGTCACATTATTGTACTTACGTGTGGATATATTTTAATTAAAGCTGGTTTTAACTATAGTCGTTGTTCCATTTATTCTAGTTCTTCTGATACATTTTTGTTTGGGTTACTGGATTCATTGTTTAGTAGCATCTTACCTTTCCTTGTTTCTTCTGTGTTGCCTACTTGCAAACATGGCTACAGCAGCTTCATTACTCCCCCAAGAGCAATTTATCTCCCAGAACACTGATATTGGTACATGAATTAATGGACATCAAAATAAATTCATTACTTGCAGGTTTGGATACAGCATTTGCTATAATGGACAGCCAACCACAAGGTACTGACTTATTTTTAATTTAAACTAAACCTAGAAAAATTTGAGAATAAAGTCAAACTTTTTAAAAGGCTGCAATGGCAGCAACTTAGTTTTAACTTTTATTTACAAAGATCATATGGAGGGTTCTTAGAATTTTGAAAGCTCCAACCTATAGAGATAAATATCCTGATCTACTTAGGCGCTGGCAGCTGATTAATCTCAGCTGCTCTTTCCATCACATGGAACTTATGAATGCTTTTTTGGAACCTTTAGAGTTAGCTCTATGTGAAGAAGTTGAGAGTCTCTATAATGAATTGATTCAGGATATTGCATTAAATACACATGCTAATCTGTTATATGATACAATGGACAGAATCAATGCATTTGAACATAGATTAATTGAAACAGAAAAATGTAAACTGGTACATGATTTGAATGATTTTAAACAAGGACATGTATTTATATGGAACAAGATGGACAGAGGTGGAGCTAAGCCACAGTCTAACACCCCCCCAGCACAACCAATACGTGACATACAAAACACACAACACCTCCTTACAAAAGATTCTGATTTGTTACAACAACCCTTGTAATCCACCAATGGTTCAAGATAATTATGACCAGGCCCCTGTGGTTGATGATAATTCAATCCAAACATTAGATTTGGTGGATTTTCTGACACTCACCAAACAACCGCCACAATGATAGCAAGACTTCTTAGAAAGAAGATCTTCAGAGGCAATACCAAGGGGAAAAAATGAACAATCAACCTACCACACGCAGTCAGGCATCCAATTAAATAAAAACAGACAAGTTTTTAACTCGACTGTACTCTTTTGGATGAAGAGTATTTTGTGTTGAGTTGTGGTCTTACTTTTATCCCTCATTCTAATATTGATATAGCTCAGACCATTATGGGAATTAAATATTTTACTAGAATGCTTAATCGAAAATTAATATTTGGAGCTGGTAACACAAACGGACATATGCCTTATGCAAGAACCAGTAATTTTGTTCCACCAAGTAATGCAGTAACTATTGAGAAAGAAATTTATGAACTTTATAAACAGAATTAACTCCATAAATCTTTCTAAAGTTTAATACCATCATTACTAGAAGCAATACACTCATTTCAAAGTACTGGATCGATTATTATCGAAGGAGCTGATAAAGGTGGTGGTTTTGTTGTGCTTAACACCTCTTACTGTGTTGAAACTATGTCACAACAATTAAGCACAGATGAATATAGGAAAATTACATGAAACGAATATCAGCAAATTATAAAAACAGTCATTGATTTCATTCAATCACTGCATCTAGCAGAACGTATTGATGACACATTAAAAAGTTATCTACCGGTCACTAAACCAATAACTCTGTTAATCTACTGTATTCCAAAAATGCACAAATCATTTATTACACCCTCAGTGTGACTTATAGTCTCTGCTCGTGGATGGGTCACTGAATCAACTTCCAAGTAATTAGACAATGAACATAAAACAAATCTATTTAAGATGCCTACAATAATCAAAGACACTAATGATTTTTTATTACAGTTATCAAGTTCATCAAAAAACAATGTTTCAAAAGATGTTTTATTCATCAGACTTGACGTTGATTCACTATTTACCAAGATTACATAAGAAATTAGGCTACATTTGCTAGCTAAATATTTACATCAATATAATAATTACACGCAAGCAGAAATAAATCTTTTATGTGAACTTTTAAGCATAGTACTGAAGAATAATGTTTTTCTGTTCCAGAAACAACTTTACATTCAAGAAAAAGGTGTAGCCATGCCCATGGCTAACACCTATACTAACATTGTAATTTTAGCTATGTTAGAAACCTGGGAGGAAACTCCCAGATATGCTCAGAACTAGTTCAAAATGATGTGAAGATTACTGATCCTACAGACATTGCCAACATACTGGCTGACAGGTTCAGTGCAAACTTCTCCCCCCCCCCAAAGGAGAGATATATACCAAGCGCAGCCCCCCCCCCAAACATCTCCAACGCCCAGTGAGAACTGCTCTCTCAAAGCAAAAAACACAGCATCCATGGGACCTGATGGTGTCCCCGCTGTGTGCTCCCACCTCTCAGCGAGGAATTAAACCCACAGCTAGCACAGCTGTTTAATCAGAGTGTTACCTCTGGATACGTACGCAGGGAGTGGCGCGCAACTGTGGTCCCACTTCACAAGCATGTGCCTCCCCCCCCCCTGAATTATTACCCCATTAGCTTGACAAGCCTTATCTGCAAAGCCATGGAGAGGATCATAATGGACCTCATAAATGGCAGTCCATACAGCCTACCTCGATCTGGCAAAGGCCTTTGATACAATACCCCACTCGGGTATCATTGAGATGGGTTGCAAACTGGGCTGGTGACAGAAACCACAGGGTCAGAGTTGCTGGCGCCATGTCAGACTCAAAGCCTGTCACAAGTGGTGTACCACAGGGCTCAGTCCTGGGCTCCTCTTGTTTGTGGCATCTACAAAGTTTGCAGATGACTGCAAAAACTGCCATAATAGTAAAAACATCTGACACACAGATATCTTCCTTCAAGGGAGTTAAATGCCAAAAATGCATAGTCATACCCTTTGGAAAAAAAAGGTTTACCCCCTAGCTACCAAAGGTGGCAATCCACTGAGTACAGAAGAAGTTATCAGGGACCTGGGGACCCAGGTTGATAGTAGTCTGTCATTCGACACCCATGTAGCTAAAGTAGTTAGGAAGACCTTCTACATTGCCCACCTTATCATGAATCTAGATCAAGGGAGGTCATAGTCTCCCCATACTCATCACCATCAGACCAATGATTGAGTACAATGCCCCCATCGAATGTATCTGACCCCGACACTTGCAGCAGCAGCAGAGGCCACAAAGTTCCTCACCAAAAGGATAAAGGGTCTAAACATCTGTCCTATGCTGCTGCCCGACTGAAAGAACTCTCTATTCAGTCGCTCAGAGGTGCTCTTTGCCTCCTGACCTCTACCATGTCACAAACAACATGTCAAACCAGAATGAATGAATTGCTTCAGAGCCACAAGGGCTGAGACTTAAACCCCCACCGCTACGGCTATTAATAGGCTGTGGGAGGATGGGAGATCGCGATATACCCCCAGGATTACCTCAGTGTCACTCTCAACAGAGGCACAGCAAAATAATGGGTATAGTTCCCCCCCATAAAGGGTGGTGGTAAGCCACAAAACTATGGGCTAGGCTTGTAAATGCCCTCGGGCAGATAGCCTAGTATGAACCTATGAACCTATGAACCTATGAACTGGGAAAGTGAGTATATCTTGAACAACAATCCCACAAAGGAACAAGTACTGTTCTTCAAGCATTTCGTGGATGATTTTTTTTTATCATCTGGCAAGGTGATGAAACATCTTCTAATTGATTTTATGAATACATATCTACCACCACCAATTTTCTTACCTTCAAGAAAGAATGTTCTCATACAGAGATAAACTTTCTTGACATTAAACTATTTAAATCAGGAGATGGATCAATTGAAGCAACTCTATATAAAAAACAGTGAAGGCGAATACTTACACCATACAAGCATGCATCCACCGTATATGTTTGAAAATATAGTTAGAAATCAAATGCTTAGAGTAAAAAAGTTAAATACTTCCGATATCTTATAAAATGAGCAACTTACCTCTTTAGCAGAAGATTTTATTGAGAGAGGATATGATGAAACTCAAATATGTAACATCAAACAGGAAATTTTTGTGAAGCATGATAAGGATGCAAGTCCTGTCATCCATAATAATCAAAATACTAATAACATTATACATAAACAGAATACAGTGAGATGCATGCTGACTCATAATCGCAACACCACAGTGGTCAAGCAAATAAAATAATTAAATATTGGCTGACATTAATGGAAATGCCTCAGTTATACAACTTTATTGACATTAAATCTGCATTTGGCTATAAAAGATCTGTAAATTTGAAGAAAAAAAAATTTATAAAGAACAACTGAAATCATCTGCTGGTTTTAGAAGTTCACAAAAAGGGACATTCACATGCAATAAATGTGTTTACTGTCAACACATTGATACCAGCAAATCTTTTAAACATCTGGTTTTGAAATCTGATTTTTTGTTAAAAACGTATAGTAACCGTGATTCTAAAAACATTATTTACATGGCCAGATGTGTACGGTGTCCTGCATTTTATGTTGGAATGACCAACAGGAAACTTAAAGAGAGGATTGCGAATTGCATCTCAGACATTAATTGACAAGTTAATGCAAATGCTCTGTATGGGCATATAAAAAATATTGATGCATCACACCATTTTAAATTTTTAATTTTACAAATTATATCTAAACCTCTACATGGGGGTAACTTAAAGCACCTGACAGAACTGGAAGAAGCAAAATGGATCTTACAATTCAATGTACACCCTGTACCAGGTTTAAATGAAAGTTTTTTCTTTAAACCCAGATTTATGCAATTTACATCAGCAGGTGCACTAGGTCACATGATCCTACTCGTAATTAAATGAAATAATTGTATTAGTCCATGTTTTACCCTGAAGAAACCATAATGGTGAAAGTTGTTTTACTTACGTTTGGATATATTTTAATTAAAGCTTGTCTTAACTACAGCCATGGTTCCAGTTATTCTAGTTCTTCTGATACATTTTCAGTTTGGATTACTGGATTTATTGTTTAGTGGCATCTTGTGTTTTCTACTTACTTACTTACTGGTAACTTAACTATAAGAAAACCTGCCCTTTTCCCAATTTAGTGTGACCTCGGAGTTGGTATATATAATTAGCGGGGGGGGGGGTGCAGCCACTACTTATATTGGGGGGCTGTGCCTCTCATCCCGCTAATTATATATACCAGCTCTGAGGACACAGTAAATTGAGGAAAGGACAGGTTTTCCTATAGTTACGTTACCAGTAAGTAAGTAGCATGTTTCAGTTCCATTATGCTGGCCAGCTATGGCCATTCAATGAATTTACTTTCGGAGATATGCCTACTTGTATAAGTAATGTTCATTGTTTAACCTTATGGGAATAGGCATTTAAAGGGAAGTTGCATTTGATGGCTGAACGTAGACCTGGTTTCACAGAGGTAGAAGTAGGCTGCTCTGTTTCATGAAGAGAAACAGTACACTACTCTAAAGGAATTATCTCTGTGCCATAATTTTCTGTATTGCTCTCATCTTGTGCTTGAGTATCAACTGATCTGACAGAAGCAGTTTGCATCCATGCATCTACATAAATTGTCTTCATACTCTCTTCTCTGTCATGTGACACAGAAGTATTGTCCTCTAAAAGAATTATTTCTATATCATGCATTCCTGTTGAATTCTTGTCTTCCTCGATTTGAGGAGCAAATGGTATAATAGGAACCGGCGAGTTGTACTCTGTAAGAATTTTCAATACAGGATATTTTCTTTCATTAGAGATGGACATATATTCCACAACAGGAACTACATCTATATCACCCATTTCAGCAGCACTCTTCTTGTGTGTTGTTTGAGAATCAGTTGGTGTGTCTGGAATAGAGAGTGTGCATGATTGTACATAATTTATTCTTTTGGGCTGTTGTCTTTCTTGAAGGGTAGTCTCTGTATGTTCTTCTACTTTATGAGAGATATGCTTCACTGGAACTTTGTTTGGTGCATGTTCTTTTACTTCACAGTTTGTTTGTGCAGAACATGAAAGAACGGGGGCTAGATCCTCCTCTAAAAGTGACTGTGTTTGAACAGATGAGCACCACACTCTTTGGAGAAAAAACTTCTTAATTCTCTTTCTAAGTGCCTTATGTGCTGAAACTGTCTTAGAAGAATGAGTTTTGTGCTCTCTGCTGTCACCGTCTTCATTAGGAATAGTGCCCTTAAATTGTGTATGTACTTGAGAATCTGGGACCATCTGCAAAGTAGATGATTGGATATGTGTAGAATGTTTTTCAGCTTTTACTTTAGGTACAGAGAGATTATCTGGATCATATCTATCAGTAATTTTAGTTGCAACAGGATCTTTAAATGTTGCATCTACTTCAGCTGTTATAGTTTCCAAAGAGTTTTCATGTCTTTCTGTTGTTGGGAAAAGGGGTTGAGGGTGGATGGATGTTGTGCTATTGTTGTGTTCATTCTTCTGAACAGTATTTTCTTCACTATCTGTTTCAACAGACACGTTAGTCCCTTTCCCTGTTTATAGAGAAATCCCATCAGTGTATTATACACTACATATTTTAGTTCATTCTACAGCTATAGCTACAATGTTCAGATTAGCACAAAAATGCAGATATTACTACAACACAGTTAAAGGTACCACTTCATATGAAATAAGAAAAAATATCTGAGAAGATACTGTAGAAATACAACACATTTGCTTTCCATTTCTCTAAAATGCATTCCCACTTAGAGTGCTTTGTTTAAATTACAGTGTAAACTACAATATGAAAATTACTGTTACTGATCTATCATGTCCTTAAAGTAATATATGCCTCTAGCCACAACAAAGCAAGACCATTCAGCCTTAAAACTGTAGAGACACGTACACACATACTATTCAGTTCTATGTATCTGTGAATGTGCTGGCTGTGGGGTGCACATACACATATATCATTCAGTTCCATGTATCTGTGAATGTGCGGGCTGTGGTGTGCACATACACATATACCATTCAGTTCCATGTATCTGTGAATATGCTGGCTGTGGGGTGCACATACACATATACCATTCAGTTCCATGTGTCTGTGAATGTGCTGGCTGTGGGGTGGATTTTCATAGTGTTAGCGACTGTGCTGGTTTACTTGGACAACTAATGAAAGGTGCCATTAAATCTACATTTATTTATTTATTATATTTCTACACAATCTCTGAAAAGTATCCCTGTGTATGCTGGAATGAAAATTGGTGTAGAAAAAATACTGCATTTCCTTTCTGTTGATATGACTGAAATTGTAATCTATTCAGAATCATTAGTCAATCAAGTTTATTTATTTATTTGCAGTTTGTTAACCAGGAAAGGCCACAGGGCCAAAATGAGCCTTTTTTCAGTGGAGGCCCAGGGAGAAAAGCTCCATGTACATACATACAAAACAAAGATCAGCAACAATTAATACAAAATTAATACAGGATATTGCAACAGCAAAAATCAACAGAAGTTATTACAATATTTTACACAACATAAAAGATAATAGAAATCTATTGAAATAGTGATAGGAGTTGTACCGTATGCCATAATTATAGATTTTGTACCTTCATGAGATAATAAGCATTCTGTTTTATGTGGGAAGCAAAATGCCTATACTATTTAAAGTGAAAAAAGGGAGCAGGTAGTTATAAGAGAAAGACGAAGGAGGAAGAACAGAATGGCTAGTGTTAGGTAGAGTTATGAGAAGATAAGGTTAAAGGGAGTGGGAGTAGAGGGTGGAGGTTAGGGGGGTAGGAGCAGGAGCACTCTCAAGTAGAAGAGAGATAAGAATGTAGTAAAGTCTTAAAAGAGGAGAGGTTCTGGGTAGTTTGAATATGGAGAGGAAGTGAGTGCCATTTTCGTGGTAGCAAAAATGACAAAAGAAGCTGGCCAGGAGTAACGGTTTATACATGTTGCGGAGGTTCTGATAATTAGATCTGAGAGATCGGGCAGGAAGGTGCATGGTAAGGGTGGAGGAGAGGGAGGGGCATTGAGAAGGCTTGAAGATGAGTTTATGGCAGTAGAGAATGGAATGAAAGAGAGATAGTTGGGGAGCTCCAGCCAATCCAAGGAGTGTAATGAGTCACAGTGGTGAGAGGAGGATTTGCAGCTGGTAGCGAACTTGAGATTTTATTGTAGCAGGATGCCAGTTTAGCTTTAAGGGTGGCTTGAAGACTGGTAAGGATGGATGCCCCATACACGAGAGAGGGAAGGAGGTAAGTGCTAGAGAGGGTAAGCTTAGTTGAGGAGGTGAGATAGCAATTGTGATGATAAAGCATTCCGAGTTTCTGGTGAGGTTTCTTGATGTTAGCTTGAAGGTGAATGTCAAACTTTAGTTGTTCATCGATAAGGACATCTAGAAGCTTAGTATGGGGGACTGTCTCAATGGGAGTCATATTTTGGCTTATTATAGAGAAGGAATTTTTGTCTATTTTGGTGTTTATAGATGGGGGTAAAGATCATGATTTTGGTTTTAGATGAATTGAGAGCTATGTGATTGTATAGCATCCAAGCCTTGGTTCTACTAAAGGTGGCTTGAGTTATTTGCATGAGTTTGGGGAGAGATTCAGCAGAGCAGATAATGGTAGAGTCATCAGCATATTGGACGAGTTTAGCATTTGGGATGTAATGATGGAAGTCATTAATGAAGATGTTAAGTAGTAAGGGGCCCAGGATAGAAACTTGGGGGACATCTGTCAGAGTGTCAAGGTAGGAAGAGGTACAATTATTCCATCTAACAGCCTATTGTTTCTTTGAGAGGTAAATGGAAAACCAATTGATGGCTGGAGGAAAGATGAAGGTGAGATAGCTTGGACAATAGTACAGTACGGGAAATGGTATCAAAGCCTTGGATAGGTCTAAGAAAACGGTAGATACAATATTACCTGAGTTGCGGGTGCGGCTGATATTATCAAGGAACGATAGGGCTGTGGTGGTCCTGTGACTAGGTCTGAAACCATGTTGTGTTGGGGGTCAGGAGATGATTGTCTAAAAGGTAAGGTAGAAGTTGTAGGTGAATACATTTTTCAAGTATTTTTGAGATAGGGGAGGGACTGGCTACGGAGTGGAAGTTGGAGATGCCATTGTTGTTGCTTCCTTTGTGTAAGGGAATAATGAGGCCTTTTTTCCAGAGGAGGAGTAAGTAGGATTCTTGGATGGAGGGATTAATATGAATACAGATAGGGAGAGCTATGCCATCAGCAACTAACTTGAGGAAGGTAGATGGTAAGTGGTCAGGGGCATTAGAGCATGGTTTTAATTTTTGGAGGAGTTTTTTTATAGTGTTGGCAGGAATAAGTTTATGGGTGAAGAGAGGGGGTGATTAGCATTGAAGGCAGAAGGAGAGTAGCTGTAGGAGAGAGATGTGGAAGGAGCTAATGAGTTCTTAGGGAAGATGTGGATATTGAGTCAATGAACAAGGAGTTAAATTTGGTGGCTATGGTATGATTTGGAGCGCTAGGGTTGGGGCAAGGGTTGTCTTATCTGCCGGGACTAAGGAGAGCAGAGATGCTACTCCAAAATTTCTTGGAGTTGGATTTGTGATTATTTGGAAGCTCAGAGTAGTAGGATTTGTGGTCGGAAGCAATATGTTTTTTAACTGTATTATGAAGTTGTTTATATTCGGTAAGAAAGTTGGGTGTTTTGTATTTTTGGCAGAGTTTCCATGATTTATCACTGGTATGCATGTTGGTTATTGTTTCTTTGGAAAGCCATGGGACAGTTTTGGATTTCACTCTTAGTTCTAGGAGGAGCAAAGCTGTTCAGTATGTTAATGAATGAAGAATTGAAGTAACAGTGTTGTCAAGAAGAAGGGTTTTCAGAGGGTTCCAGTTCATCTGTTTTAAGCAGTCAGAGAAGAATTGAGGGTTGAAGTTTGTGGGGATGTGGGTTATAGTTGTGTTGTTGGTGTAGGGAGGAAGGAGAGTGACATGTAAAGGCAGGAAGGTGATCACTAATGGAATCAGGCAAGGCACCACTGTCAGACGTATTGTTGAGATAGGAAACTAATATTCAGTCCAGGATACTGCCTGAAGAGTTGTCTTTATTAGGTCTGGTAGGAGAGTTAATTAACTGAGAGAAACTGTATAGGTTTATACTCTAGGAGGTGGTGGTTGAGTGTATAGAAGACCAGTTAATGTTAACATCTCCTAGGATAATTGTTTCATTACTAATATTAGCTGAAAACCAAGATAGAATATCTTCAAGAATGGGGATATTATTTCCAGGTGGAATGTATAGAGCAGCTATGACTATGTTTTTGTGGTTGTTAATCTTTGGAAGGGTCAGGGTTATTTTGGCTGTGGCAAATTGAGGTATAGGGTTGGTGTAAGGTGTCACTGTTAGAGAGGAGGAAAAGAGTGGGGGTACTCCCACCTCCTTTCTTTGAGTTCTGTCATTTCTAATAATTCTGTTATGGGGGGGTGATTTTGGAGTCTTTCAGATGTGGCTTGAGCCAAGTTCCAGAGATAGATAGAATGTCAGGGTGGTTATGGGAAAGCCAAGCATGGAAGTTTGTGGGGAGAGGGTAAAGGTGTTGGAATGGAGTTGGTATGGTTGGTAGGGCGTCCAGAGTTAGGGTGAATATCTCTGGAAAGGCGAATAGAGATTAGGTCAAGAAGGAAGGATAAAAGTTCTTTAGACTCCCTAGAGTTGGAGCTGAAGGAAGGAAAGCATATGGGATATGGAATATGAGGGGGTGGGGATTATATTTGAGGTCACAAGAAGATTTCTGTTATAGAGGAGAGAGTCATGGGATTGATAGAGATGAGGGGAAATGCAGGCTGAGTAGAAAGGGTTCTTTTTTGGGGCGAGTAGAGGTCATGTGGAAGGGTGGGGAATAAGAAAAGTCAGCGAGACAGGTAAGCTGGAGTAGAAGGTAGAGGGAGATTCGAAGAAGAATTATGAGTAATGGCTGTGCAGGTATGGTACGCATAATTAATGTAGTGCTGTATGGAGGTAGGTTATAATATAAAAGGGTGCAGTGGAAGGTGAATAGGTATAAGATGTTGTATAGTTTAGAAGCTGTAGTAGAAGGGGGTGGGATTAACAGTGGATCTCAGATGGAGTAATTAGTAAGAAGGAGGGGAATAGCTACAGAGTGGGAGGGTAGAGCCTGGTGTGATAAGCTGTGTCTAGAATGGGAGTGGCTTTGTAGCTATTAATTAGAGGTAGTGGGGCTGGGTGGGAATTGGGGGAGGATAACAGAGTGGAATGAGCCCGAAGGGTGAACAGAGCGGGCAGAGTCGAGAAGGAGGAATGAGCGAGAAAAAAAAAACTCTGCAAAAACCTATCAGTGAGAACAGACACTAAGCAGTCAAAGCTGCTGACAAGCCCAAGGTGAGTTTAATACAGGGTTAAGGTTGGGGCTGAGTTTTTAAGAGGGCATGGGTAGAAATCAGAGGACAACTACAATTAGGAAGAATAAATTCACTCATTTGGATGTGCAGGAGTTAATTAAAAACTCACAGTCAATAATAACACAAATTGGTAATACGCTATAACATTTGGATGTGCAGTAGCTAATAAAAACACAGTCAAACAGTATCACGATAATGTAATATATGTCACACTGTTACCATTACCAGAAATAATCAGACTTAAATTGTTACATGTTCACTTCTTAGCTACACCCATGTTGTGAACCTTAGCCAGTATAGTGCCTGTAGCAGTATAGGGCCGCTAATAGTGTTACCATGTGGGGTAGAGCAATTCCAAGAGTGTGTGACTCACTATGAGCACAATTTTATCAGTTGTAGGTTTAGAAATGCACTGATCGTAGTTATATAACAAAGTGGCCATGCTATAGGCATTTTCAGCAGTTAAAACCTACAAGGGAGACATATGAGATGCAGTTAGTGTCAACCGCTGGAAGGAATTGGTAAAAATATATAGTGCAGATTAACCACACTGTGAGCATGTTGTTTCTTCTGTTACAACTAGATATATTTTAAGTAGAGCAGCAATTAGGACTCTAAAAGCAGACTACCGCTACAGTTTACCAGATATACGAAGTCTAGAGCAGGGAACATGCAGTGAGCATGTTGGTCTCCAATTATAAATATTAAGGAGACTATTACACAGGATACAGTCTACTACAGTAAGTCAATCAGTGTGCGATTTGTTTACCAAGTTGTGAATATGAGGACAGTAAAGGGAAACTGGCTTGCGTTTACTTATAAACAGGGCGAATGAAGTCAGTGGATGTGACCCGCAGCCAGCGTATACCACAGAGTTAAATGTTTGCAGACATAGAGCAGCATGCATACAAAAAAGTAACAGTAGGTCACAGCAGAAAACATACAAAACTATCAATAGATCGTTACAGTGCAGCTGGGATATGAAAAGTATGTAACAGGCTGTAATATACAGCATTATCATCAGCAATATCATAGAATATAGAACATAACCACAAGAAATTAGAGTGGTTTAAAGCACTATAGCTTACCAGCGGGCACACAAGCAGTCATAGGCAGTTGCATCCAAGGGCAGGGAAGATAATTTAAAAATGGAGCCACAAGTAACACAGTGAATTATAGAGTTAGGGAAAGGAAGAAGGTGAAGTGGGGGAGGAGGCAATGTCTGATAGGATGTAGAGTCGAGAAGGAGGAATGAATGAGAAAAGAAACTCTGCAAAAGTGAGAATGGCCACTAGTAAGTAGTCAAAGCTGCTGGCAACCCAAGTTGAGTTTAATACAGGGTTAAGGTTGGGGCTGTTTTTTTTAAGAGGCTATGGTTAGAAATGAAAGGGCAACTACAATTAGGAAGAATAAATTCACTCAGAAATAAACTTGCAGAGAGCAGCAGGGAGCAGGGCAAATAGTGTACGATATGTTGCTAAAGAGGTGAGTGGGGTATGCTGCCATCTACTGGCAAACCTATGTAAAAGTAATCTTGAAAAAAAGTACTATTAACAAGGGAGGAAAAGATGCTGCGAGGGGGATGAGCAGGGGGAAGAGACTGCTTTAAAACAGCAACTGTAGATGCCGCAGGAAAAAACTAGGCAAACACAATGACATGTGGTAAAATCTTGATCTAATGTACTTAACATACACTCAAATGGTCATTAGTGAAGGTAGATTGAGCCAAAGGTGGGTTGAAAATATCTGGAGCACGTCCTTTGAGGAGCAAAACTGGTCTGGCTACTATATGGAACTTACTACAGATTCTTTTTAGTGCAAAAGTAAAAGGGGACTGGAGACTGATTTTTGGATCTCAGCAGTATGAACATATTCAGTACACCAAGTTCCGGATGGTCACAGTTCAGTCCATTCTGCCCTTTTTGTGGAAGAACAACTGGATGTGCTCAGTAGACCATAAGGATGCAGATGCATACTGTCATATAAAATGAACAGGCAATCCTGACGGTACCTACGCTTCAGGCTGGGAGCCAATCATTACCAGTTCAGAGCACTGCCCTTTGGCCTCACCACAACCCCCAAGGTGTTCACCAAATGTATGGCAGTAGTAGCAGCTCACTTGAGAATGCAGGGATTCCGTGTATTTCTGTACTTGAATTACTGGCTCATTACTGCCTCAACCAAGCATTTACTAATAAGAGCACAAGACAAAGTATTCCAGACTTGCTCCCGTCTAGGGATCACCAAAAATTACACCAAGTCTCTGTTAGAACCGTCTCAGACATTGGATTTCATATGAATGATTTTCAACACAGTATTGATGACAGCTTAGCTTCCTCTCTTGAGAGTACAGATTATCAGATTCCAAGTCAGAAGGATAATTCACAATTCCATAATCTCAGATCAATTGATCCTACAAGCCTTGGGATCAATGTCAGTGGCTATAGTTCTAGTTCTCCTAACAAGATTTCACATGAGAATTCTTCAATGGATGCTAGCAACGTAATGGTCAGTTCTTTATCAGCACATGTCCACCCAGATAAGAATTACCCAAACATACAGAAGATACCTGTGGTGGTGGATTCGAACAGATAAGGTACTGCAAGGCCATCCTTTTATTCTCCTTCAGCCCAAAGCCATAGTGGCCATGGATGCTTCTCAGATTGGGTGGTGGGCACTTCCTGGGGAAAACAGTCCAAGGCACGTGGTCCTTCAAAAAGGCCAACAGGCATATTAATGTCCTGGAAATGACAGTGGTGCTCGTAGTGCTCCAGGTCTTCCAAGATTGTCTCCCTTTCAGAACAGTTGCAATTCAGGCAGACAATATGTCAGTGGTCTGGTACATCAACAAACAAGGAGGAACCAAGTCTTAACCATTGTTTCAAGAAGTGTGGCAATAGGCGATCTTACCTAACTGATTTCCGATAACAGTGCACATTCTGGAGAAATCCAGTGAGATGGCAGACAAAGTGAGCAGGTACATTCGCCTACCTCATGAGTGGTCTGTCAACATGGAAGAGGCAGAAATTATTTTCCACCAATGGGGCTAGCCTTGCTGCGACCTATTAACATCTCACCTAAATAACAAGTGCAGCAGCTTCTTTGCCCTAATCCCCCCCCTCCCACGGGGTGATCACCAAGACATGGTCTACTACATGATTGGCCTCCCAGTCTCCTCTATATGTATTCCCCAACTCCCATGATCCTTAAATTTCTGCACAAAGCAGCTTTCTGGTTGAAGAGCAACATCATCCTCATTGCACCTTACTGGCCTCAACAGATTTGGCTCTCCTTTCTTTGGCCTCATCTAGTCTACCCACTTTGGATTCTGGATCCAATTTCAGACTCACCTGACAGACATAATTCACACCAACCTAAAGATGACAGCTTGGCTTCTCCACTTCCATTAATAGCCAGTTAAGAAATGCTGTCTTCCCCTGTCCATCATATGCTTCTGTCACCTCACAAAGCCTCCACAAGTATACTTTACAGAATTAAATGGAAAAGATTTGATGTGATGTTGTCCTATCTTGCCTTCATTCTTAAATGGTTGGGTTTGGAACCGATCCTCGGTTCTGACTTGGCCTTATACAAAAGTTCGAGGTCTTCCACTAGCTCATGGCTGAAACTCTATCCCATCATGCTCCAGGAAAGCTCCCCAGATCTTGTTTGCCATTAAACAAGATCAGGTGCTTCCATACTGGCTCTGGCTAAGTGGAAAGTTCTGTATTCATATTTTGAATAACTATCTTTGCCTTTTTTGAGCACATTAGAAGCAAATTGATCTCTTTTCAGCTCCTGCACAGTGTCTTTGAATTTCTGGCTACAATTTTGAATGAAGGAGCTAGGTCCTCAACTATTAGAGTTCAACTAGTGGCCATCTCTAATTTTCACATAGGAACTGAAAACACCACTTTGGTTTCATCAAAACTTTGTAAGGCTTTTTAGAAAGGTGCTCTTCTTTTGAGGCCTCCTTATAATGACACAACTCCTCCATGAGACTTAAATATGGTACTACAGACCTCAATTCATTCCCCTTTTGAAACAGCAGCAACATGTGATCTAAAGTTTCTGACCTAGAAGACTATATTTTTAGTAGCCATTATCTGTGCTAGAAGGATATTATAGGATCATAGGAAGTTACTAGGCTAATGGCCCTAGGGCCCTTACAAGCCTAGGCAGGATACCCTTGTTTCCACAATCAACACCTATTGCCCCTGTCCAAGAGAGATAGGTGGAACCCCCGGGGTGAATTTATGGCTATCCATCCAATCGTCCAGACTGTATTTGAAGAGGGCCAGTGAGGTGCTCTGTTTGAGATGAAGTGGGAGTCTGTCCCAAATGTGTGGTAACCTCTGGGAGACAAATCTGCCCTTCCAGCCCCTCCAGCAGGTTCTACTGAGAGGTTCTACTTAGGGGGGGGAGGGTGGCCCAATGGTTAAGGTAGTTGCCTTACAAACACAAGGTGCAGGGTTTAAGTCTCACAAGGGATAATTGGCAGGCTTACAATGGTTCACAAGGGCAGTTAGCCTAGTACTAACCTATGAACCTATTATTGTCATGTACCATGTATGTTCTAATCCCTCCTATCTGATTTTTGATATGGATAGGGTGGCATTACAAAGGAATACTTCTTTTCTTCCTAAGGTGGTGTCAGAATCTAATATCAACCAGTCTATTAATCTGCTAGTTTTCTTTCCAAATTTTACAAACAAGGTTAAATATATGTTACACTTATTTGGTGTTCACAGGCAATTACATTTCTACTTACATAGAACAAAGGACATCAGAAAAACAGATTAATTATTTGTTTCCTTTGCGGATTCCATATTGAGTAAATCAGTTACAAAGATAACTCTGGCAAGATGGCTTACAAACTGTATATTATTTGTTTACAACAAGCTCGGTCTGTCCTTACCAAAATCTTTAACAGCCCATTCAACCAAGTCCATGGCAACATCTTTAGTATTTTTATCTAGGGCTTCCATGGACGACATATATGCGACTGCAACTTGGGCTAATCATCTTACCTTTATTATTCATTACAAATTGGATCTGGTCTCAAGGGCAAGAGCAGCCTTTGGATTAACTGTGCTCAGGAATATCCTTCCTTAGAGACCACACAGGTTTTTTAGGTAGATGGGGACTCTGCCCAACTATTGTTGAATGAATGAAAATTGACAACATCAGATAAAGAAGTTATGTACTTACCATAATGTTCCATCTGTGTTGTCTATTTTCATTCTTCCTCAACTCCCCTCCCACCAACTCCCTAACTTTTCAACTAATGACTTCTGGAAGAGCGATAACTTATAAGGACACCAATGTTCCTTATGTTGAGCTCCAGATTTTGGTTTCTTCTACCAGGATAATAATAATAATAATAATAATAATAATAATAATAATAATAATATTTCTTGTATTATGTAAACCAGAAACAAGATCTGAGGTTTCCTAGTGGCCACGGACTAATTTAACAGCTGAGTCAGATATCAGGATTGGATTTGAACCCAAATGTTGAGGAAGAATGAAAATGGACAACACAGATGGAATATTATGTTGAGTACATACATTTCTTTTTAAATGATAAGGAAATATCAACAAGAGTCCCTACATCCTTTACAACTGTGCCTGATTGGAGGGATGTGTTATCTGTATGGCACGTAAAAATGTTTTGTTTACTAAAATGAACTTTATTACATTTTTTGTATTAAGACTGAGACCATTGTCCTTGCACCAGTTGTTAACATGGTGTAACTCATCTTGGAACAATTCTGAGTCAGTGGAAAATTGATTAATAACTCCAAAGTTACAGTTGCCTGCAAACTTAGATAACCATAGGTCAGGAGTATTTTCCTGAAGGTCTGAAATGTCAAGTAGGGGGCGGTTGAACTCTGAGGCCTGTGGTACACCACTGGTAACTATTTCGGAAGTGACTTCTGTGGCTTAACCACGTGTGTTGTCAGGCATGTAGGTGCACTACACAATTCATAATCTTTTCCTGGGTTCTTTCTATTGCTCCTTTTACATTTTTTATTTCTCTCATTACACTACCATCTTCCTTTACTAAACAGCTTAAGGAACTCGATATTTCAATATTATTACTTATATAACAATTCTTGTATTTTTTTCTTGATTTTTTCATGTAATTCTTTTTCTTTGTCAAAGTACATTCTGTCATTATGTTCTAACTCTTCCAATGCATCCTTATGTGTTCTTTTATATTTTTCTTTCTCTACTTTTCTCACATCATATTGCCAATGTAAAAAAGCATTTTTTTTATATTTTTCTTAAATATCATCCACCATTCAGACCAGTTTATAAAAATGTTCTCATAGTAATATGAGCTTTCCATAACTGTGTCATTAATCTCTTTCCTTCTTCCTTCCATGCTTTCTCATTTATCCTTTTTATTCCTTTGCCTATTTTTATATATTCCTTGTTTTCCTTTATCTCTAGCCATATTGCAAGATGGTCAGAAAATCCTGTTTAAACTACCTCCCCTTCTCCTATAATTTAACCTTCTCATACTATAAAATCATCTATTTCAGTTCTAAACCTACCCCTTTTGTAAGTCTATGAATTTTTGTCACAAAGTTTTAACTTACATATTATAACTTCTAACATTTTTCTTATATCATTTGCATTCTTGTTATGGGTGGTCACGGTGATGCAGGGGTTAGATTTGTCACCTCACAACAAGAGGTTCTCCAATTTGATTCTCGGGCAAGGTGCCTTCTGTGTGGAGTCTGCATGTCCTCCATGTGTGTTTCATCCGAGCTCTTTGGTTTCCTCCCACATACCAAAGACATGGTGGACTGGACTTTCTCAATTGTGTGTGTGCGTGTGCGCGCGTGCACACGTGTGTGTGTGTACCTTCTGTGAATATTGGGTGCCGAGTTGGCAACTCAACACCATAAAAACTGTACTGCCAATTGTTCTGCAAGCCGATGATCTACTGTTCTGACCCCTAACGGGAGCAGCCGAAAGGTGATGAAGAAGAAGATTTCCTTTCTTTTTATGCTTGCCTCTTAAATCACAATTAGTCTCCTGTTATTATAATATTCAAATTTATCACTACATAGTCTAAAATCTAATGAAATAAGCTTTCCCTACTTTGTGAGTAGTATATGCATATAATGTTATAATTCTGTATACCTGTTCTTGACATTTTAAATCTACAATGATTAATCTTCCCATTTTTTCTGAAGTTACATCTAATATCTTTCCTGTATTTAAAAAGAATACATACATACATACAAATATTTCAAACAAGGGCATTAATGCCCTCCTAGCTTGCCAATATACCAAAACACTTGTTCCCATAATAAGTGTCCAGGCTGGTCTTAAAATATCTAAACTAGTGCTTGCTTTAATGTAATTTGGTAGCCTGTTACATGCATCAGCTGCTGTTTCAGAGAACCAATTAATACATATCATTCCTATGGAATCTTTTTTAATTTCTCCAAATCTTTTGGGTTTCTATTACAGTAACGGGAATGGCCCCATTCCTAAGTCAAAGTATGATTAAAGTTCATGAAATTAGTATTGTTTCAGTTTTTGATGTCAGTCAAAAATGTTCTTCGCAGCAGCTGCAATGTGCCCAGTAATGATTCCTTCTGCAATTCATACGAATTTACATGTATTGGTATTTTTCTTTCCTCTAATTTCTCTCTTAATCATTTTGTATATCTTATGTCTGGAAATTCTGGGCTTTTTGCATAATAGTAACAATACATCATTTCTTTCTTATCCTCAATAGTCCACTTCATCGTCATTATGGCTCTTCTTTGGCCTATCAGTTTTTGTGATTTTTGTGGACTACTACTTCCTTCTGCAAAGGGGGCAACCTCCTCCTTGGCCTGGCCTGGTCTCATTGTAGGAATGTTTCCATATTTTCAAGATGCTACAATGTCATCTTTTCCAGTCCTGGTACCAGTGTGCCTACCAGAATTGGGCACTTTTTTATCCTGGGTCTTGTGCAACCAGCTCTCTTTTTTTTATTTTTAACCTACTTCTGTCCATGATATATGCTATATAAATACAGTCTATATATCGGCATCATCTTGGTGATATTTTGTGAAAACAGGGTCCACCTCATGAAGGTACTTACCAAGACTTGAGGATGAATTCAGTTTCAGCAATACTACCCCTTGCTTGCTGACTTATCATCTCTCCATTCAGACCCTGGGAAAAGGGGTTGAGAATGGATGAATCGTCTGTGTAGGTTGTCAGATGATTCCCTAGTACTTTTCGATTGCCCCAAACGTTCCCAGAGGTAGTTGTCTCTAAATGCCCTGTATACCTGAATAAGATCTCATCTTAGATATCTGTAAGTGTCACTGTAAAAGTTCAGATATTTAAGTCTTTCATAATAACTTAAATTTACACATCCATGGATTCCCACGGTGGTGGAGCAGTTAGTGCTGTCGCCTCACAGCAAAAGGTTCTCTGGTTTGATTCTTGGTTGGGGTGTCTTCTGTGCAGACTCTGCATGTCCTCCCTGCAGTCACGTGGGTTTCCACCAGGAACTCGGGTTTCCTCCCACATTCCAAAGACATGCAGTAGGTGGATTGGAGACTCTAAAATTAACATAGGTGAGAGTGTGTGTGTGAGTGAGTGGTATGCGGTAGGGTTGTAAACCTTGGCTCAAGGTGATTGTCATTGCTGAAATGACACTCCAACCCCATGTAAAAAAAATGGGAAAAGGGGTTGAGAATGAATGGATGGATGGAGGGATGCCCTTGGTATATTTCCGCTGTACTCTTTCCAGTTTACTCATGCTTGTTTTCTTTTTGGGTTTCCATATTGTTATTCCATATTCAAATTTGGGTCTAATGTAACTAACAAACAATGACATCATCATTTTTGATTTCCTAGACTTTATAAATCTTTTTATACAACCTGTAGTTCTATAACTATCATTAACCAATTGGTTGATATGATTAGAAAAACTCATGACTGAATCTAGCCATATACCCCGGTCTTTAAATGAGTCTAAAGTTTCAATCACTGTGTGCTGTATTAAATATTCACCTATCAATTTATGGCTCCCAAATCTCATATGCTTATTTTTTTATGTATTTATCAGCATATTATCCTCCTGTGCCCAAATTGCTAATCTAGTCAAGTTATTTTGCAGACATGCCTTATCTGTAACACACGTAATCTTTTTCTTTCGGCTGTTCCCATTAGGGTTCACCACAGAGGATCATCTGTTTCCATTTCTTCCTGTCCTCTGCATCTTGCTCTGTCACACCAACCCCCTGCATGTCCTCTCTCATCACATCCATAAACCTTATCTTAGGCCTTCCTCTTTTCCTCTTGCCTGACAGCTTCATCCTTAGCATCCTTTTCCCAATATACCCAGCATCCCTCCTCAGCACATGTCCAAACCAATGCAATCTCGCCTCTCTGGCTTTGTTTCCAAACCGTCCAACCTGGGTTGACCCTCTAATATACTTATTCCTAATCCTGACTACCCTCGTCACACCCAGTGCAAATCTTAACATCTTTACCTCTGCCACATCCAGCTCTGACTCCTGCCTTTTTGTCAATGCCACTGTCTCCAACCTATATAACATAGCTGGTCTGACTACCCTCTCGTAGACCTTCTCTTTCACTCTTACTGGTACTCGTCTGTTACGAATCACTCCTGACACTCTTCTCCACCCACTCCACCCTGCCTGTACTCTCTTCTTCACCTCTCTTCCACACTCACCATTACTCTGAACTGTTGATCCAAGTATTTAAACTCATCCACCTTCGCCAAATCTACTCCCACATGTAATCAGTTTACCCAATTTTAGGTCATCTGCATTTACACTGTAGAACACCTCAGATGAAAAAGTTACGACTGAAAGATGCAATTTAAACAAGTAAGGGCCTAGGACAGAGTCTTGCGGGACACCCTGACTGTAACCAAGGATTTCACCTGTCCAGTTGTTGTTTGATACTTGCAGTGTCCTGTTTGTAAGTCATGCAGCTATCCATCTTATCAAGAGTACATCTATACCTAGTTGCATTAATTTATCGATCAGTGTTTTGTGTATGACCTTGCCAAATGTTGAAGTTAAATCTGTATGAATTGCATCACAGCACAATTTTTCATTCATAGCCGTTATTATATTATTATAGAACATCATGTTACATGTGGTAATAGATCTATTTTCAACATATGCATGTTGATATATGGTTTCAAGTCCCAGCCTAGCCAGTTCTGACAATAACTTATCCAATATTACCTTCTGCATTATTTTTCCTGAGCATGAAAGTAGACAAGTGTCTGCATGACTCTGATTTGTCCTACTCCCATTTCCCTTAAAGACAGGTTTAATAAGTATATGTCTCCAGTCTTGAGGAATCTCCCCATATTACTATGATTTAGGGAATAATGGATACAATGGTACTATTAGTTCTTGTTGAAGTGTTCTCAGGTCATTGTTACTACTTCCGCCTCCTCCCTGTGCTTTGTTTGGGTCCAGTTTGCACAATTCTTTTTCAATATAATCTAATTTGATTCCAGTATCTGGGGTTACCTGGACGTCACTAGGACAACTTATAACCCTTTTTGTGGAGCCAAACTGTTTTGCATAAGATTTTGTAAATGTGTCTATAATCTGTTGTGTCTGAGAATAAATTTTAGAATCTGCACACAGTTTATCAATTTGTATGCCTTTAGTCCTTCCACATCTGATGCATCTATAAAAAGGTTTCCTGTTATAATCAATATCTTTATATAACGTTTCTTCAAATTTTTCTTGATCTTTCTTATATTTTTTGTCTCTCACCTTAATCTGATATATTGTTCTTATGAAAATATATCCCCCTGATGTTGTATGCCTAGATCCTGATGTTAAACATTTTTTTGATTTTTTGCACTAAATTTCTCTTTCAAAACTTTCCACATTCCATCTACAGTTTTTCCACTGAACACTTCACTCCAGTTAATTTTACATAGTGGCTATTTTGCTTCTATATAATCTGTAATCAACCTTCTATACATTGGTTTAGATTTCAGTTTGGCAGAATTATCTAGCAACAAATTAACCTTTATAACTCCATGATCACTGCACATCAATGGTGGTAAAACTTGACTTGAAGTAACACAAACAATGTCTAGTATGTTCCATCCCCTGGTAGTTTTTTTCACAATCTGAAGCAATTGTTGTTCCTGAATATACATTATGAATAATTTCCTTAACTAGCATTGTTGAATCAATATTATTCCAGCCTGTTTCTGGTAAATTTAAGTCCCCAACTAATATTATTCTTTCCTCCTGTATTTCATGCAAGAAATGTATGAATTCCTCTAGGTCATCTGCACTTGACTTTGGTGGTCTCTACACTCCAACAATTGTTATATGTTCCAGGGTTGTCTTTATTGCCACAGTTACACAGTCTATAGTATTGGAATTATAACTGAACATGTAATAATCACAGGTCTCATACCTATCTTTAATCCCTAACAAAACACCTCCACCTGATTTTTTGTTAGAACATATATCATTTGACAAATTCCTCCCTATAGTTTCTCTGTTTGTAATCTTTCTTCATTTATTAAAAATGCTGTGTCTTCTAATATAATCACATCTACATCACATGTGTTACACCACTCCAAAATCCCTATTCATCTTCCTATTTTTAATGCTATTTCCGTAGAAGCTAATCTCACATAGCTAATTACTGGACTAGCTTTCCTAGTAGACCATTCTAAGCCTAGCCAGTTTCCCTCCCTAAGGTGAGAATCCAGCGTTGTATCCTGTGTTATACTAACCCCCAGTCATTAGTTGCATATATTTTTCATCCATTTCCTTTCTTTTTTTCTATTGTTCTTATCCGTTTAAATTATCTTTTTTGTCTTTTACCTCTTTACCAATATAATTTTTTTTCTTTTACTACTTCCCATTTTATGTCTTCTTCATCACTTATTTCAGGACCTTCTTCTATATCCTCTTTATTTTTTCCTCATTTGTTTTATATTTCTACAACTTCTAAAATATCTTTTCTTTGTTCATTTTATTCTCTTTTTTTCTTTTTCCTTACTCTTACTTTCGTTTTTGCAATCCATTCATAAATGTCCATTTTTGTTGCATTTATAAAATTTGATTTCACATTTTTGCATCATATCCCATTTCCCCACAAATGTAACACTTTTTTTTTGATTAAATGTCTTACTTTCCCATAAAAAATAAAAAAAAAACATGTTTTGGATTGTCCCCAGAACTTTACACACTCCTGTACCCTCCATTTTTATCATGCTTGGTATATATATATATATATATATATATATATATATATATATATATATATATATATATATATATATATTTTTTTCTCTTTCTATTTTAACACAGTATTACAATACCAGCCACCAGTCCATAAACCCCTTTTGTCATAAACTTTTACAATGTCCAGTACTTCTTTATATAAAGTCTTCAAATGTCCTTTCAAAGTTTCTCTTTCTGCCTCCGTTCGAAATTGTACATGCATTTTCTTTTTTGGTTCCCTGTTAAATGCTTTTATCATGTAAATATTCCATGGGTTACAGTCTTTTGTTCCTCTTCTTCAAGAAAGTTTTCCATTCAAAAACAGTCTCAAATATAATGTCACAAAATATGCTCTTACCTCATGTGCTTTTAGACTCAAAGGAGCAATTAAATTGTCCCACACTTCATACTTGTCTTCTTTACTTTGAATTGTTACCAGGTATTTCTGTTTTTCATTTTCTTCTGCCTTCTTTCTTGCTTGCCCACTTCGCCTTTTTTACTTTCTCTGCATATGTTTTCTTTTCCATCTCACCACTGTTCTTCAGGATCGTCTCTGCATCCTCCTTTTGTATTTTATCCATAATGTTCCTCCAGGAAACATCTCATTCATTTCTGGCTGATTCTGCACCACCATTTCTTTAAGCAAATCATCCTGCAACCCCTCGACTGGAGGCTTGTAATTATTCATAATTTTCTAACACATCTCCATCAAACAGATTTCTTTGAAACATCTTCTCAGAATCCTGCACACATTCTGTGGCCTTCATATTTGCTTTCCCCTCTAATAGAAATAGGAAGTGCTGCCACAAAGTCGGTTCCACTTGCAACAATGATGAGTAGAGGAAGTTCCCTGATGCCTTGGCTACCCTACTGGTAGAAATACCATACCACATTGGGTCTCCACTGAAAATAAGCCATTAGCCTAGTAGGACTAACCTGGTCAACAAAGGATAAAAACATGTATAAAACAAAGTACTTCTCTTACTCTGTTCAAATGTAATTTGGATGAAGATATGGAAAAATCACAAGTTCACCACCAGCTTATCACCCAGTAAATGTCAGAACATGTCCTTTTCCTGTCCACCTTTAGGTTATTTGCATACAAAATATAAGGGCTAAGATCTACCATGGGAATGTAAAGCTAGGTTTCTTAAGATCATCATTGATCAGTAGCCTAGTAAGTACCTATAAACCTATGAGAG
The DNA here is from genome assembly GCF_019279795.1 of Protopterus annectens. Classification (NCBI taxonomy): domain Eukaryota; kingdom Metazoa; phylum Chordata; order Ceratodontiformes; family Protopteridae; genus Protopterus; species Protopterus annectens. The sequence goes on from NC_056743.1 coordinate 1,754,679,050, forward strand.
ACAAGCAGGTGGCAGTGCCTGATGATGTCCTGCTATGGAATGACTTTAATGCTACAGTATCTTGTGTATTTGTAGTTTACAGCCAGACATAGATTCAGTCACATAAAGATGCTGACCCGGCCTTTGCCAACTCCTGTAGTAAAGGATGATGATGTGACTACTTTAGAAGAAAACAAAAACTTGGTAGATGGTACCTACCACCCATCCTAAAATGTTTGTCATTCTTTCACTGTCCTTTGGGTCTAGCCTGATGACTTCCATTCCTTTCTGCATTCAGTGGTGAAAGCCAAGCACCTACAAGTGTGAAAGGGTGCCCTGTGGCAAATTAATGCCATGGCTGGAATGGATGGTCCTCGTTGGCCTAGTAATTTTTTTAGAGAGGGGTGAAAGTCAACCAGTATTGAAGAGGTAGGTCAGATGGGTCGAGCATATGTGCCACGCAAAATATCTTAATGTCTGTGTCTCTTACTTAGGCTCCATCATTTTTTGAAGGTTCTGCCTGCCAGATGCACTTATCCCTCTAGTAGCTCCCCCTAGTTACTCCATTGGCAAACACTGGAGCCCTCAATAGCTTCTCTCCAGACTGCCCTGATGTAGTGCTATTGCTCGTTGGGAGGGTAAGTGGATAGCTCCTCTTCTACTGGTTGAGCAAACCCTGTGGTACTCAGTAGTAGTGCTTTGGAACTAATGGAAGCTATGCACAGATTGAGATGTGATACTGGGAACCTTTATGTGTATGCATGGTGTTAGTGATATTCACAAGCTTTGTGGAGTGATGTAATGAAGCTCTGCCACTCCCTCTCAAATTGGGCACTTGTGTGGCTCCAACCCCACAATAGAAGTCATCCATGCAATGGCTTCATCTGAAACCTCCTCCAGGGATAGGACAGGTTGCCAAATGCCTTTGGATTTAGTTTTCTACTTTGTGCCCAGTGAGTTCTGGGATAGGCTCTAACTCCCTGTTTCCCTGAAATGGATAAAGTAGTTAAACAGAGAATGGAAGAATGAAAGAATAAATGGACAAATGAATTAGGAATGGATTTTGTATCAGAATATGGCACTTCATTCAGATTATCTGTTATCAAATCCATAAGTACTATGTTATTTTAGGATTAAATTAAAGAAATTAATTTCTGAATTATTCTAAATTTCTGCAAAACAGTTCTTTCTTTGGAGCTGGGTATTTTACACAGGAATCGAATATACCAGAAATAAGCTACTAAGACATACAGGGATGCAAGCCAGAGGCAGATGGAAGTGTTACTATGCAAAAGGTAAGGCAATAGATAGGAAGGTAAGTTAGAGGTAATTGTAATGGATCCTGTGCTGGAAGTAGGTCAGAAGTAAACTATGTAAATAAAACTAAATTGTTTTCTAAACACATTTGTCTTGTTATTCATAAGCCTGTTGTAGACACCACTATTTTAACAAACACACCTTAACAAAATACTGATACTCTCATTTCATACCTTTTCTGAATGTCTTTAACCACGTCTTTGGCTGAATGAATTGCATTGTCTTCTTTTCTGAATCTAGAAAAAATACATTTAGGAAGTGTGTATAAGAACATTTATAGGCTATAAAACTGAGAATTGCAAATATAATTTGGCAGACATCAACCATGTATAGAGCTGCATACACACATCTCATAGTTTGCTGATTATTTCCCTGTTTACAGTACTGAAGCTGTAAATATCCACTTCATTTGGTGATTGTAGGTTGTCATTTGTGTTTATTTATCTGATTCTTTTGTATGCCATATATTACTGAAATACTCAACAGAAATGTTTAGTATTTGTTAAAAGCATATACTCTCATCTATTCTAACTGTAAATCAGATTATTATGACTCTAAGTCACCTGATGTCACTTTCCATGGCATGGCGTTGTGTTGCATTAATATGTTTTAAGATTAAATGTGTAAACAGGAAGCCATATGTTGTGTACATATCCAGCTCTCAAAATCTAGTAAGTGCATCAGTTTTATTTTGATTTGGTCTTCATCTTTCACCATGTATTCTGAAGGTGCCCCTTCAGGAGATCGACTTAACAAAAAGTTGCATTTCATGTGGTTGAGACCATATGATCGACTTTTTGAAATGTCAAAGCTTTTGAATAGAAATTTCAGTACAGCGGGGATTGGGGAGTTTACCCTTTTCTCCACTGTAGTGCAACATCGGAGATGGTATATATAATATGCAGGAGGTCTGGGAGGTGCAGTGAGGCTTGCTCCCCTCCAAAAATGTTGATTTTTGTTTTCTGTCATTGGACTTTTCAGAAAGTCGATCATATGGTCTGGACCATTTGACGTTCGACTTTCTGTTGAGTTGTGTAGATAGCGAGTTCACCATGCACAACTAATACTGTTTTTAATGCCAAAATGTAGGGATTAGGGATTTGTCTGCCTGGGATGACATGATTGACAGACCTCGATGCTTTGCCAGAGATGGCCTGCATCTGTCACCCCTGGGCTTCCGGATACTGGCCAAGGCTCTTGCCACCCCTATAGTGCCTTTTTAGGCAGTGTTCCAAAGACCAAATTACCACCATATCAGCTACAAACAAATGCAATCTGAGGGTCATGCTACTCAATGCTCAAAGCACTCCTTAAAATGGACAACATCGACATTTGTGCTGTAACAAAGACCTGGTTCAAGGCAGCAGAAAGGACCCCTACACTACCAGGCTATAACTCTTTCCACCTATGCACTTTTTTGAGAAACATGATGGGAATCATACTCTATTACAGGCAACTATTTTGGAGAAAGTTTTTTTAAAAACTGGTGATGAAAGGTTGTTAAAAAATATGCTGCTTTTCAAAGAAGCAATTTACATTTTAAAATATAACACTCTTGCTCCAGTAGGACTTAATCTGGAGCTAGATTGGAAGTGTTTAATTTAATTGTTTTGTTGTTTAATTATTTTTTAATTGATGATGGGTTGGTATATAAAGGGAAGATTTTTTGCTGTATTTTGTATCACTTCTTGAAGGCTATTTTGCTGAGGTGCTAAGTGTATTAAATATTTGGATCGAACCTGGTGTTGTTTTTTATTATAACTCTTTCCACAGCTTTTAGCCCCAGAACTTGAATCAAAGCTCCAAAGGTGGTGGTGTTTCCATATTCATAAAGGATGTGCACACCTCCAGACTGGTAGCCCAACATAACGCATCAGAGATACTTCAGGTGCAGCTAACATTGGGTAAGACAGAGTTTCAGATTGTAGCCTGCTATATGTCCCCAACCATGTCCCAAGACTCACACTCCACATTCTTAAAGCACCCTGGAGAATATTAGGGTCAAACCTAACACTCTAATACTAGGCGACTTCAACTACTCCTCCATTACTGTGAAAACTACTCATTTACCAATATACTTGCCCAATGTTTCCTGGAGTTCATTAATTCCAATGCCCTGGACCAGCTCATTCTTACCCCCACTAGAGGTAGCAACATCTTTGACCTGGTCATTACTAACATGGGTGACTGTTGCCCTACACCAATAGTCAGCTCCTCGCTGGTTAGATCCGACCACAAGCTAATCACCTTGGAAATCCACATCCCTCCCACCAATCCCACCCCCGCAAAGGTAACCACCATGAAAAACTTTTCCAAAGCTAACTTTGGGCTCCTAAAAACAGAGGTAGCTAACTTCACGGCATCCATGCAAATGGAGAATAGTTGCATGACCGCCGAATCATACACCAATGCACTGTATGAACACATACACAAATGCATGCATCTCACTATACCCAATAGAACCAAGACGGTCTCCTCCAAAAAAAGGAAGCCAATCTGGTAGTCCCTGCCATAAACAAACTCTACAACAGAAGAAGGAAACTGATGCAGAATAAGGTGAAGTCCCAAGACTGGAAAAACTTCCTTATCAGCCTCAACAAAAAGTTGAGATCCCTCATCAAATCCTCTAAAACTTGCTATGAAAACAGAATTGCAGCAGATAGTAAAGACAACCACAAGGCCTTCTATAGTTATGTAAAGAATCTCCATGGCAACAGATTTTCTCTGAGCTACTGCACAATGGTACCTCCTATACTGAGCCAACAGATATTGCCAATATACTGGCCGAGAGATTCAGTGCCAACTTTACCCCTCTCCCCCTCAAAGGACCAATCACAATACCAGTAGATTGCCAAGCACCCAGTATTACTGCTGCACAGGTTAAAACAGCACTGTCTAAGGCCAAGAATGCAGCTTCTATGTGACCTGACAATATCCCTGGCTGTGTTCTACATGAACTACAGAGTGAAATGGCATCTCACCTGAGTGCCGTGTTCAGTCACAGCCTCACCTCAGGCTTTGTCCCTACCGAATGGCGCACTGCTACAGTCATCCCTCTTCACAAAGGAGGAGTGACTACACACCCTGGGAACTATCGCCTGTTTAGCCTGACAAGTCTGATATGCAAAGCTGTGGAATGCATCATCATGGACCTAATAAACAAGGATATAGGGAATCTCCAAATTCTGGATCCCACACAGTTTGGTTTTGTGAAGGGTAGATCATGCCTGCTCAACTTGGTTGACTTCTTTGAGTCAGTCACCAGAGCTGTGGATGAAGGCAAGGTGGTTCATACAGCCTACCTTGATCTGGCCAAGGCCGTTGATACCATTCCCCACTCAGGAATCATAGAAAAACTCATTAAGCTAGGCATCGACCCCTATATCACTAGGTGGATTGCAAACTGGCCCACAGATAGAACCCAGAGTGTGAAAGTAGTGAACTCCAACTCAGACTGCCGACTAGTCACCAGTGGAGTCCCACAGGGTTTGGTCCTGGATCCTCTCCTGTTTGGTGTCTACTTCTATGAAGTCCAGGCCAACATGAAGGAACTCTGGCTGACAAAGTTCACAGATAATTGCAAGTTGGGAGCTATTATTAACTCCCCAAGTGATGTTGACATCCTACAGCATGGCCTCACTGAGACCAACTACTGGTGTCAGAACCATGGCCTTAAAGCTCAGTGCCAAAAAATGTGTCATCATCCCTTTTGGGAAAAACCCAGTTCCCATGAATTACCACATTGATGGTAGTCCACTGAACACAGACGGCGTTATAAGAGATCTGGGAACACAGGTTGACAACAACCTCTCTTTTGATTACCACATTACCTCTGTGGTCAGAAAGTGCTTCTATGTGGCACATCTCATTACTAAGGGTTTTGCATCCAGGAAGAAAGAGGTCATTGTCTCCCTCTACTCTTCCCTCATTAGGCCAATCATTGAGTACAATGCCCCATTTGGCATGTACCTCACTAAATACCTGCAACAACTTGAGAGGCCACAAAAGTTCCTCACAAAGAGGATCCTAGGCCTTAAACACTTGTCCTATATGGACAGACTAAAAAAACTCCAACTATTCTCTGTCTCATATCACCTACTTAGAGGCAATCTCTGCTCGACTTACAAAGCCATGTCTGACCCAGCTCTGTTAGAAATGCTACATCTAAAAAAATTCCAATCCCTCTGTACTACACGTTCCAGAGACCTCAACCTCATTACCACAATTAACAGAATGTACTGGAGGGACAGGTTCTTAACCCAGAGAATGCTCATGCTATGGAATGGACTTCCCATACATGTCAAGCAGAGCACCTCGCTGACCCTCTTCAAGAGAAATCTTGATGAGTGGATGGGAAATAGAAAATTCACTCTGAGGATAACTCCAGTGGCTCTACTCAACAGAGGCACTGGGAACTAAGGTCGGGTGGCACAATGCCATGGTAATCCTATGGCTAGGCTTGTAAAGGCCCCAGGGCCACTAACCTAGCACACATCTATTAACCAATGAACCTATGAATGAATTTTTCATTTTTGCCACTAAAACAGTGCAGTCAAGTCTGACAAATGGATCTGGTTGATTTTTACCTGGTTTACCTGGAAGTTTTGTGTTTCTTGCATAGGTATAGGTAATGATGAACTGAAACCCTCTAATGATGTAATTTATACATTCTGTAGAGCCCCTCCACTTGAAGATAATTAAACCTGTCTCTCGCCTGCATCTCATTTTTATTCCCAAATGTGACATTCGTTTTTTCAGTACTATTAACACATTTTCTTTTAACTGTGGTGCTAAGTGTGTTACTTGAAGGATCATTGAATGCATGTCAAACTTTACAGAGTTAGGACTGGAGTTGGGAATACACACGTACTGTTAAGGATGAGCATGTGAGGTAGTACTGCTGTTGAGGAAATGGATTTGCACATGTTGTGGAGGTGAGAGCTTCAACATCATCAGAAATGCCAGAAATGCTGTCTTCATGCAACATAAAAAGATGGCAAAGAGTAAAAACTACAGTTTCTAGAAGGAATACTGTATCAGATATAACTGTTGATAAGCTTGAGTTGCTAGAAAAGTGGTGGTTCACTACAGTTAGGTCCATGATAGGGATACGTTTTCATGGAGGGATGTGTACAATAACAAAATTATGTTCTGCCACTCCCTCTCCTAAACTGGGCACTTGTGTGAGTGCAGCTCCGAACAAATGTCATCTATGCAGTGATTTCATCTGAATTCTCAACCTAGGATAGCTGACTACATGCCTTTGGGATTAGTTTCCTACCTTGTTCCCAGTGAGTTCTAGGATAGGCACTAACTCCCTTTTACCCAGAATTGGATAAAGTAGGAAACCAGAAAATGAAAAGACGAATGAATGAATGAATGAGTAATGGATGGATTTTGTATCAGAACATGACACTTCAGACACACTCAGATTATCTCTTATCAACTTTGTAAGTACTATGTTATCTTAGGGTTGAATCAAAGAAATCAATTTCTGAATTATTCTAAATTTCTGCAGAACAGTTCTGTCTGATGTTGTCATTTTCATTCATTCCTCAACGAATGGGTCTCAGATCTGACCTCAGATCTGGCGCGGCCACATTTCTTTTAGACTATTGGATACAACTGTCAAACTTCTCCCTTTACCAATAATACCTCATTTCCCTGTAATACCTCATAACTCTTTTGCCACTTTTGCTGTACAGATGTGTGTCATGCTGTCTTGAGCTTTAGGTGCAGTTTTATTCAACTATATATGAGTAAAAGTAGAATGTTCTATATTTTTCCTAGATATGCTTCTTCTATATTCACCCTTCCTCCCTTTTGCAGTTTTACACTTTTATTTGCATTAGGATTTAAAACCTTTTTTCTTCCTACCCACTTTTTTGGATACTTTCTTTACCATTGCTGGTAACTGCACTCCCTTTCACCTCTTTTACTAAATTTCTGTTATCTTTTTTTACGGAATTTCTTTAATACCATTGCTGGTATTCTTCATTCTTCCTTTTTCTTTCCTAATTAAAAAAAAAAATAAACTCTCACTCTTTACCTTTCTTACTAAGATGGCTGGAAAGCCAACAGGTTTCAAAAAGCGCATTTCCTGTGGGCATAAGATACCCAACTCCGATGCCCACAGGGAGTGTGTATATTGTTTTGTAGCAGCCTGTCTTGAAACCCTTTGTTTGATCTGTGCAGGTTTCAATTCTCAGGCTTTAAGTTATTAAGTAATAAGTTAGTACTAATTGCTGCCTGCTTCTGCTCCTTCCTTTACAGCTTCTATTTCAGGGGTTCAAACCCCCATTAAGAAGTTGAAGTCATCTTTGGAGTCCAGGGAGCACAGAAAATGATCTTCTGTCCAGTCTATAAAACCTGATCCTACTTTGGCCCTCTCTGCTAAACAACTTAATGGATTGGATCCAATAATGGGGATACTCAAGTCTCCTCGGTCTCAAAATCCCCATTTTTCTACAGAGCTTATTTCCTCTAGGCTCCGATCTCTATTTTTATGAGAGGTACCCAAAGGAATGCCTATCCTCCTTCCATGTCATTATCTATCAGGTCCTCCTAAAGTCTTTCTGAAGCAGATGTGGATAGGATGATGAAGTTTCTCAGGGCTCAGATCCATATGGGGGTTTTACTGTCTCCATCTCTAGTCAGATCCATGAGTCTCCAGCCTGTATCCCATTACATTATCTCTCCTTTTCCAATCCATTCAGTGATTTTGGAGCTACATCTTTGACTCTGACTGTGTCCCTTACTCATTGCTGATCCCCCCCAGAGCAGAGCATGTCTCAGAGCCAAAGTGTTGGTGCCAGATCTGGTGGGATGGCTTTGGTACCATGGTTTATGGAGCCATTGTCTTCTCCCTTTGGAGTACTGGTGCTGGACAACTAGGGTCAGACCCCTCCCTTGCAGCAGGAGCTTGGGCAGGGTCGGGGCTTGGTAGCAACTGGAGTTTCAGCACTGGTGAGGCTAGCGACAGCTTCTCCTGGTTCTTCTGTTTTGAGGTGGTGGCAAGGTCTTTCTCTTACATGAGAGTCCATTCTACTCTTGCATCTTTGTATCCCACCTTCATACTTCCTTCATATCTGAGCTGTGAGCCTCATCAACCTATCACTCAGGAGCAGCCTTCCAGGCAGTTCTCATGCAGGAACTTCCCTTATCTTCCAATACATGTCATTCCACTGAAGAGGTCCACCTGAAGAGGTTGTGTAAAAGGAGGTACATTGATTCCCCTCATGGAAGTTTAACCACAGACACTGACTTCAGTGAGGGGGAGGGGTCCTCAAGATCTCCATTGCAATACATCTCCTTTGGAGACAACTTAGAGATGCTTATCCAGAAAGGTGGATGGTCTTCTGATCCCCATTCCAAGGAGGACACTGTATTCCTAGAAGCCTTTGGGTCTGTCCCATCTATATCTTGGGTTACCCCTGTGGTGAATGACCTTATAGATCTCGTGTCTCACCATGCACGGAAGGAACTGGATACTGTGGAACCCATTCACCATCACCCTGATAAATTTCTTGCTCTGCCCAAAGACAAAAATTCATTGAAGTTAGGGAGTTCCCATGGATGCCATGGTTATGGCGGCAGCCACTAAAAAAGAGCTAGGTAAACAAAGCTCTACTGTTCATTTTCCTAACAGAGCGTCCAAGGCGATGGACAGGTTTGGAAAGCACACTTGCAGCTCCGCGACCTTTACCCTATGGTCACTTAACTACTTGGCACATATTACTAGATTGCAGAGAGACTTGATTAAAGACCTCTCTAAGTCTATTCCAGGGTCCATGTCGTTTGAGGGATATAAACAGTTTTCTTCACAGATGGCTACCCTTCAATTGGTTTCCAGTGCATTCACGAGGTTAATCTCTCATGCAGCAGATGTTTCCTCATGGGTGGGGGGTTCAGGCATAGCTATCAGGAGACATGCCTGTATGCAACTTTGTGGAGCCCTTTGTCTTCTTTCATAAATGCACCCTTTGATGGATATTTTGTTTAGCCTTACAGCAAAAGAAACACTCTTCCATAGTAAGCAAGATGTAAAGACCTTGTCTGTCATGGGTATACGTTTTGTACCACATAGAGATCATTCTCCAAGAATCAGCACGGAGGTAAAAAGATGTGGTTCCGAAAGTCACAAGGTCCTTTTTAGGACTTATGAGGGGAAACTTCTCTCAGGAGCAAGGGGGATGTTCCATTGAAAACCGTCACTCTCGTGGCAAAGGAGGCATGCAAAACCAAGGGTTTCAAGATTCTTTTTTGGATAAAGCCTTTCAGTGCTCCTGAAGGATAGCCTGACTGCTGTTCTCTGGAGGCTAGCGGAGGGCTCTTGCCTCTGCACTCAGAACCCTGGACATTAATTACAAAAGACGCTTGGGTGGCAAAAATTATATCTAGAGGATATTTTATTCTCTTTTTCCAAATTCCACCATCCCAACAGAAAAACTTCCTGATGTTCCACCCAGTCAGTGGGAGTAAGCAGCCTTAGAAGTTCAAAAGCTGCTAGACAAAAGAGTCATCTAAGAGGTCTCACTAGAGCAGAGAGGATTCAGAACTTACTCAAGGTTCTTTTTGGTGCCAAAGAAAACAGGGTACCTGAAACCAACTCTGGAATTCAGCATCCTCATTCTAAATCAGTTTGTAAAGAACTCCAAGTTCTGGATGGTCATAGTTCAGTCCATTTTACCTGTACTACAGAAGGAAGGCTGGATGTGTTCGGTCCATCTCTAAGATGCTATCATGTCAGAATGAACAAATGTTCCTGGAGATACCTGTGCTTTTTATTGGGGGCCAGTCATTACCAGTTCAGAGCCCTGCTCTTTGGTCTCACCTCAGCCCTCAGGGTGTTCATCAGGTGTATGGCAGTTCTAGCAGCTCATCTCACACTGCTCAGAATCAGGGTGTTTCCTTAGCTAGATAATTGGCTTCTCACCACCTCAACCAGGCATCTCCTCAAAAGGGCCAGGAACTGCTTAATCCAATTATGTCAATCTGTAGGGATTACAGTCAATTATGCCAAGTCCCATCCTCAACCTGTTCAAGTCTTTGAGTTTATAGGAGCTCACCTGGACACCACTATTGAGCTGGCCTTTCTTCCATCAGAGTATAGTCCATAAGACTGCAGGTCAGACAGATTCTTTCACACCCCTGTTCCCTAAAGAAACTGATTTACAGGCCTTGGGATAAATGGTTGTGGATATTACCATGCTCCTGACAGCTTGTTTCCATATGCATGTTCTTTAATGGACTCTAGCTGTTCAATGGTTAGTTCTTCTGCAGCCTCTGCCCTACCCACTAAACCTTTCTCAGGTTTGCAAGGATTCCTTGCTTTGGTGGATATAGACCAATGAAGTTTGTTTGGGACTCCCCTTCGTGTTTCTACCCTCAGTAGCCCCAATGACCATGGATGCCTCCCAATTGGGGTGGGAGGCACATCTTGTGATGGACAGTCCAAGGCACGTGGTCCCCAGAAGAGACCAATTTGCATATCAATGTTCTGGAGATGAGGGTGATCCTCCTAGCATTGCAGGCTTTTCAGAACTCTCTTTCTTTAGGGACAATTGCTTTCCAAACAGACAACATTTCAGTGGTTTGGTACTTCAACTAATGGGGGAACCAGTCCTACTCCATTTGTCAAGAAGCAGTGTGAATGTGGCAGTGGGTGATCTCCTCCAACCGCTTTCTTATGGAAATGCACATACCAGGGAAATTCGGTGTGTTTGCCAACCAACTCAGCAGGACTATTCTGATGCCACATGAGTGGTCTCTCAATCAATCAATGACGGAGAGGATCATCACTCATCAGTGGGGTCAACCTTGTTTTGATCTATTTGCCTCTCCCCTGAACAACAAATGCAGCAGGTTCTTTGCCTTAAGCCTCCCCCGAGAAGTCAGCGAGAGATGCTCTTGTTCACGTTTTGCCCTCCAGTCTCCTTTATGCTTATCCCCTCATACCTCTAATCCCCAAATTTCATCAGAAAGCACTTCTGTTGAAGAGCAAGGTTATCCTCATTGCCCCTTTTTTAACTTATCAAGTGTGGCTCTCCTTCCTTTGCTCTCATCTTCTATGTCTTCCTTGGACACTGGACCTCATTCCAGAACAGGTCTCTCTTCCCACAGGAATAGCCCACTCAGACATTCCAGGACTCAAGTTGAATATATAGTTTCTCCAATTCCAGTGATGGCTTTCTTCCCTGGTTAGTCAGATTTTGCTCTTATTCGAAAAAGCCTCCACTAGAAAAATTTGAAAGAGCAAATGGAAGAGATTTTTTTATTGGCCACATTGGAGAGAATTGGATTCTTTTACTGCAGCTATTCTTGCTGCTTTAGTTTCTTTTATTATCTTAATTATACTTGCATTTCCTTTCTGTACTATATATATATATATATATATATATATATATATATATATATATATATATATATATATAGGTTTACTGCTTTACATCGAAAATACACTTCTTCGAAATAGAGCAGTAGACCCTACACTTCAGCGAAAGTCCACTTAAACGAAAGTGCACTTTCGCTGAAGTCTAGTTCCCCGGGCTACCCCAAAAAAAAACAAAACACTAAAACATGTTTTTGCACGGGGGCAAGCCACCTGCAGCCCCATGTGGGGGGCTGTGCTACCCACACCCCCCTACTTAAATATACCAACTCCGAGATCGCACTACAGCAGGGAAAAGGGAATATTCCCATTCCGCACTGTAATGTGACTGCCGAAGTCAATGTTCGAAGTTTCACTACTTAGAACAAGTGGACTCGGTGAAGTGGAGTTCGAAGTAGTGAAACTTCAAACATTTTGATGGATCCTATATATATATATATATATATATATATATATATATATATATATATCTGCCTGGTTACCCTTTTTAGTGATTCACCTAATTTTTCTATTCTAATGGCCATTTTTCTTTGTATTTGCTGAGCACTTCTCAATACCATAGTTGGTACTCTTATAGTACTCTTAAATACCAGTGCTGGTAGTATTTCTCTCTCTCTCTCTCTCTCTATATATATATATATATATATATATATATATATATATATCTATATAGGGTCTATATTACATTGACGAATGCTTAAATGTTCGAATCTCTAAAGGTCGACCTTTAGAGATTGAACATTTAAGTGTTCGAAAATGTAATAAAATAAATAAACAAACAAAAAAAAAATTAAATTTCCCATTCCCAAAACTGTAGCGTGATCTTGGAGTTGATATATTTAAGTAGCGGGGGGTGTGTGGGGGGGTGCAGGGAGGCTTGCCTTCCTGCTTACACCCTTTAGTTTTTTTTGTTTTACTTTTATTTTTTTTTTAATTTTTAAAGATATTCGGACACTTAAATGTTCGATCTCTAAAGGTCGACCTTTAGAGATTCGAACATTTAAGCATTCGTTTATCTAATATAGACCATATATATATATATATATATATATATATATATATATATATATACACACTATAAATTCCTATTTATTCCTTTCTTTATTTTTATTGTACTATTGTTATTTGTTTTTCTTTTAGAAAAATGTCAGACGAGCCTTCAGGCTTTAAAAAATGTTTCCTATAGGCACAAGTTTCTAAACTCTGATGCTCACAGGGAACGTGTATACTGTTTGGGTCCAAAACATTTAGAAGTAGAGCGTGACATTTATGTGGGCTTTATCTCTAGAGCTTTAATTGATAGAAATAATAAGCTTATTTTGAGGGGTCTTCTTCCTTCCATATCCTCTTCTTTACCTCTTAAAAAACAGATAAAAAAGATGACTCTCTTCCTAAGGACAAGGAGACTCATAAATAAAGTCTCCTGATCATCCTTCCACCTCGACTGTGACTTCAGCTCCTTTGTTGGAGCCACCTGCAAAACTTTTAAAAACTTCAGGTCTGACCCATTCGGATCTGAAGCTTCATATGGATAAATCTCCTCAAATACACAGCCCACCTCTGACTTTGGAGCATATCTCTTCTAGGTTGCCATCTCCATTTCTTGAACAGTTGCACAGAAGACATTTTAGGCCCTCGTCAATGGCTTCTTCTCTCTTATCCTCCATGACTCTATCCAAGGCAAATGTGGAAAGGATGATGAGGAAGTTTCTTAGGGCACAGATTCAAATGGCAGCTCCAACCCCATTGATTCCTCCTTCCTCAAGCCATCCTTTGGTTTCAGAGCCATCGGATCCAAAACCCCTGGGGATGTCTTTCTCGGATCCAAAGTTTCTTGTTTCTTTGACTCCAGTGGTTTCTCTGAGTCTACTGGCACTGAATATCTTGGAGCCGGTGGACTCTCAGAGCTGAAGCGTATGTGCTGGCTCTGGGAATTTGGACTCAGTTATGAAGCTGTTGGAGCTATCTCTTCCTCTCAGAGCCTTGGAATTAGAAAGCTCATTTCCGACTCTCTCCCTGGGTGGAGTGCCTTCACAATGATGGGAGCCAATGGTCTGAGAGGTTCCATTGTCAGATCTGTCAGTTTCTGCTTCCTCCAGATGCTCCGCTTTCAAGGTATTGGAAAGAGTTTTCTCTATGCCTGGTGAACAGATGACCTTGTCCTGTTCAGATCATTCCTATATCATTCTGTTTTGTGTTCTGAGCCTCAATCATCCCTTCCACTGGGACAGCCCATCCGAGCTAGTCTTTAGTGCACCCATCATGGTATTCTTCCGGTACTTCCCTGGAGCATCCCACCAAGGAGGTCCCTCAGAAGAGAACATGCAATAGGTGGCACTTACACTCCCCACAAGAGTCTATTACTGAAGACAGTGATTTTGATGAGGGAGAAGGGTCTTCCAGATCACCGCCTGATGGCGTCTCCTTTGGAGACATCTTGGAACTCCTGATAACACTTCCCAAGAGGAATCAGTGTTTCTTGAGGCTTTTGGGTCTGGCCCATCTACCACCTGGGTGACATCCTCTTCCAATGAGCTTACAGATCTGGTCTCTTGGCAGGCATGGAAGGAACTAAGGAACTGGATACTATTGAGCCTATACTGAAAAGACCAGAAAAAAGCCTTGCACCTCCAAAAGACTGGCTACACTGCAGTAAAGGAGTTCTGGTTGATGCCATGGTTATTGCTACAGCCATAAGAATTAACTAGTGGAAGAGAGTTCCTCTGTCCAGCCCCCTAACAGGGAGTCTAGGGCACTTGCTTGGTTTGGGAGGTGTGTCTATGTATCAGCAACCTTCACTTTAAGGTCACTGAATTATATGGCACATTTACCAGACTTCAAAGAGATTTTATCAAGGAGCTTACCAAATCTTTTCTGGGGTCCAAGTCCTCTGTTGAAGGGAATACCATTTCCTCATAGATAGCTACCCTTCAATCAATATCTAATTCATCCATGAGATTAATCTGTCATGCTGCGGAAGGTATCTCACGGGTGGCAGGTTCAGGTATTTCCATTGGGAGACATGCCTAGATGCACTTGTGTGATTTTGTAGAACCATTTAAATCTTTTATCAATGCATCCTTTGATGGAACCTCGCTTTTTCCTCCAAGGTAAAAGGCATACACTCCAGGTGTGAACAAGAAGGAAAGACCCTGTATGCTGTGGGTGTATGTTTTTCTACCACTCAAAGGTCCTTTTCTTGGAACCAGAAAGGTGGTAGAAAGATGTGGTTCAAGAAATCCCAGGGTCCTTTTCCAGAATCACTTGGAGATAGATCCCCCCAGAAGCAGTGGAGGGAACTCAAATGGAAGATGCTATCTTCATAGCAGAGGTGGTCCGCATAACCAGGGATTTAGAAATTATTTTTTAGAGAGATCCTATCAGTGCTCCTGAATGGAGGCCCAACTGTCGCTTTGTGGAGGTTGTTTGGGGTCATCTGTCCCTGCACCAGAGAACCTGGCTAGATATCACAAAAGATTTTTGGATGAGGAGGATAATATCCAGAGGTTATATTATCATTTTGCCAATTCCCTTCAGCAGTTCTAAAGAAGATACCCGATGTTCCATCCACTAAGAGGAAGTAGCTTTTCTATAGAGAAAAAAGCTGCTAAAAATGAGTCATCCAAAAGGTCCCCAGACCAGACAGGATCCAAAACTTACTCAAGATTTTTTTTTTTGGTTCCAAAAAAAGACAGAGGACTTGAGTCCAAAGTTGGATATTAGCAGACTAAATCAGTCTGTTCAGTATATAAAGTTCTGGATGGTCATGGTTCAGTCCATTCTGCCATTTCTGCACAAGGACAAGTGGTTGTGCTTAGTACTAGATCTTCAGGATGTGTACTTTCACATGAAAATGAAAAGGCACTTTAGAAGATACCTATGCTTCCAGCTGGGAGCCAGTCATTAACAGTTCAGAGCACTGCCCTTTGGTCTCAGCCCCAATGGTGTTCACCAAATGTGTGGCAGTCATAGCAGCTCACCTGAGACTGCTTGGATTCTGAGTGTTTCCTTAATTAAACGACTGGTTCCTGATTGCTCCAACCAGTCATCAACTGATTCAGACAAGGGACTACTTACTCCAGTTGTGCTCCAGTATTGGAGTATCAAGCAATTACAACAAATCTCAAGTTGGAATTCATCTGTGCTCATCTGAATAAAATCAGTCAACAGTTTCTTTTTGTTTGTCTTGAATAAATGCCGTTCAATTCCAAATTAAGAAGATAATTCAAAATTCTTCACTTCCGGCATGACTGATACTTCAAGCCTTAGGCTACAGGGCAGCAGTAATAACCCTTGCACTGCTTGCCAGGTTCCATATGAGAATTCTTCTATGAACACTCACCACTCAATGGCCCATTCTCTAGCACCCATTAGTCATGTCAGTCAAACTTACTCAAGCATGCAAGAATTACCTGTTATGGTGGATCCTCTCCAATCAACTCCACAAAGGCCATCTTTTTATTCTCCCTCCACTCAAGTTCACAGTGATCATGGACACCTCTCAACTTTGTTAGGGGACATTTCTTGGGAAGAGTCCAATGCACATGGTCTCCCGAAGAGACCAAGATGCATATCAATGTTCTGGAGTTGAGAGCTGTTCTCCTAGCACTGCAGACCATTCAAGACACTCTCCCAATTGGGACTATTGTGATCCAGACAGACAATATGTCATTAGTCCAGTCCATCAACAAACAAAGGGGAACCAGATCTTACCCTCTTTGTCAAGAAGCTATGATAGTATGGCAATGGGTGATCTCTTCCAATCACTTTCTAATAGCAGCACACATCCTGGGGAAATCCTGTGTGATTGTAGACAAGTTAAACAGGTAAATTTTGATGCCTCAAGAGTGGTCTCTCAATGTCAGCTTGGTGGAGAGAAAATTCTGGCAGTAGGTCCAACCATGCTGCAGTCGGTTTGCCTCTCCCCTCAACAACAAATGCAGCAGGATCTTTGCTCTGATCTCCCACCAGGGAAATCACCCCAAGATGCTGTTCTTCACGCTTGGTCTCCTGGTCTCCTTTACGCTTATTCCTTGTTACCCCTCATTCCCACATTTTTACAAAAAGCATCTTGATTGAAGAGCACAGTTATCCTCATTGGCCCTTTCTGGCTTCATCAGATTTGGTTTCACTTCCTCTGTCCTCATCTTCTACCTCCACACTGGATTCTGGATCCAACTCCAGACCTCCTGTCTCATCTGACAGGCATAACTCACCCAGACTTAACAGGCTTCAAGTTGGCTGCATGGTTTCTCCAGTTTTGTTGATTGCTAGACAGCCCACCCATCAGGTTATCTCTTTTGATACTTCCTTAGAGCATCCCACCAAGGAGGTCCCTCAGAAGAGAACATGTAAGAGGTGGCACTTGGACTCCCCACAAGAGTCTATCACTGAAGACACTGATTTTGATGAGGGCTAAAGGTCCCCCAGATCACCATCTAATGACTTTTCCTTTGGAGACATCTTGGAACTCCATAAACAAAGACTTCCGAAGAGGAATCAGTGTTTCTGGAGGTTTTTGGGTCTGGGCCATTTTACTATCTTTCCATAAAGTTTCCACTAGAAAGATTTACAAGGATAAATGGAGAAGGTTTGTTCTTTGTACCCTAAGCAAAACCTAGACCCCTTTTCAGCAACGATTTCAAATGTCCCTGTCTTTTAATAAAGATTCCAGTTTCTCAACTATTAAAGTAGAATTAGCAACTATTTCCAACTTTCATCTGGGAGTAAATATTTCTACCCTAGCTTCCTCTAAACTTTGCAAACACATTTTGATATGGAAAACTGTTTTCTAAGTTGCTATTACATCTTTCTGAAGTGTCTAAACTTCAAGCCTTGTCCTCTAAGCCTCTTTATTTAGTATTTCACAAGGATCGAGTTTCTCTATGGACCAATCAATCCTTTTTATCAAAGGTGGTTTCTGAGTCTAATATTAATCAGGTCATTAATCTCCCAGTGTTCTTTCCAAATTTTTCAAACAAAGGTGAGTATTTGTTACATTTGTTAGATGTGCACAGACAATTACATTTTTACCTTTGCAGAACTAGAGTTCTAAGAAAGTCCGAACAATTGTTTGCTTCCTTTACTGATTCAGAACTAGACAAATCAGTATCTAAAGTTACTCTGGCCAAATGGTTAGCTGATTGTATTACCTTTATTTATCAAAAAGCAGGCTTTTATCAAAATTACCCACAGCCTACTACATCAGGTTTGTGGCAACCTCATCAGCCTTTTTGTCCATAGCTTCCTTGGATGATATTTGTGCAGCTGCAACTTGAGCTAATCCTCATACACTTATTGCTCATTACAAACTGTATCTGGACTCTAGGGGAAGAACAGCCTTTGGCTCAGCTGGATCTGGAATATCCTTTGTTAGAGACCTCCTGGTATTTAGGTAGCTGCGGATTTTGTCCCAACAATTGAGGAATGAATGAAAATGATAACATCAGATTAAAAAGTTATGTAGTCACCATAACGTCCATCTGTGTTGTCCATTTTCATTCTTCAACTTCCTATCAACCTACCCCCTCCTTGTTCTATTTCTGGAGAGACTGAATAGTATTGGAGGAACCTCTGTTCCTTCTTTCAGCTCCAGCCTCCGTTCCTTTATTGCTTTCCACTGCTCTGTTAATCATATAGACAACAAATTAGATCTGAGGTATGTTAAATTGGTGGGGCACTATGGGTAAAGGAAGGGGCGTGAGAGTTCAGGGATCCTGCGATGTGAAAGAAACGGTCAATTTGGATCTGAGTATCAGATCTGAACCCAACAGTTGAGAAAGAGTGAAAATGGACAGCACAGATGGAACATTGTGGTGAGTACATAACTTTTCTGTTTCTTTGCAGATGGGTAGTCTACATAGTAAAGGAATATACCAGAAATAAGCTACTGCAATATACAGGGATGCAAGCCAGAAGCAGTTGGAAGTGTTACTATGCAGAAGGTAAGGCAACAGATAGAAAGGCAAGTTAGAAATAATTGTAAGGGATCATGTGCTGGAATTAGCTCAGATGTAAACCATGTAAATAAAAACATTTTGTTCCAGATTTTCTTCATATTAATAAGCCTGTTGTAGACACCATAATTAAAAATACATCTCAGAAAAATACTGGTGCTCTCATTTCATACCTTTTCTGAATTTCTGTAACCACGTCTTTGTCTTAGTGAATGGCATTTTCTTCTTTTCTGAACCTAGAAAATAAAATATGCTTAGGAATTTTGTGTAAGAACATTTACAGGCTGAAAATTTGAAAATTGTAAATATTATTTTGCAGCCGACATCCATGTATAGAGCTGCATGCACTCAGATCTCATAGTTTGCTGATTATTTCCCTGTTGACAGTACTGAATCTGTAAATATCCACTTCATTTGGTAATCATCGGTTGCCATTTGCATTCATTTACATGACTCTTTTGTATGCCATCAATTACTGAATACTTACAGAAAACAGTCTGTGTTTGTTGAAAGCATATACTTTCATGTATTCCAACTGTAAATCAGATTATTATGGCTGCAGGTCATCTGATATTATTGCAGTGAAGCCACTTTCCACTGGCCTGGCATTGTGTTACACTAACATGTTTTAAGATTAAATGTGTAAACAGGAAGCCATGTGTTATTTACATGTCCAGCTCTAAAACACTAATAAGTACATTTGTTCTGTTTTGAGATGGAATTCACCATTCACTATGTACTCTGAACTCTGATTTTTGTTTCATACTCTAGATAGCAAGCTCCCCATGTGCAAGTTTTTAAGGCTAAAAACTAGGGATGGAACGATTTTTTTTTTTCATTTTTGCAACTAAAGCAATGATAAATGAATCTGGCTGATTTTTAGCTTGGTTTTCTGTTTTATGATATGTATGTCTATATCTCTATATCTCTATCTATCTGTCTAACTATGTGTACGTGTGTGTGTGTGTGTGTGTGTGTGTGTGTGTGTGTGTGTGTGTGTGTGTGTGCATGTATCATGCCTGTGTGTTTACAGCTCTCTTTATCTATCTATTCATCTGTCTGTTCAAATGTGTTGCTGTACAGAGTGCTGGAATATTCTCACAGCATTTGGCTTAGTAACAAAATTTTAATTAACAAGTAAGGTGGTATGTAATGAAACTGCCTAAAAGCAGCAAGCAGGAAGATAATTCTTCACCCACAAGATCATGTGAATGAAGACCCAGGAAGTATGGAGGGACAGACAAGTTGGGGCTAAACTATGGACTGTAGTTGTGGAAGGACTTGTTGATAGAGCTGGGAGCTGGACCTGGGCAAGAAATGCAGCCTTGGACTTTGTCTTTGTTTCAAGACAGCCTGTATCTAGGAAGGGCCAGGTGGAGTGAACATTGTTATAAGAAGAAACAACTTAGTGAATAAATCTGTGTTTTTATAAATGTCCTGCCTGCAGTGTCTGTTGGGCTTACAAAACTCTCACATGCACACATATTGAACATACCTTTCAACCTGTGGATCAGAATCTGGGACAAAGCCAAAAATGATTGGGGGCGGGGCAAAAACAGGATCAGATTTTAAAAGTTGCTAGACTAACATGTTTTCATTAGCATGTATTTCCAGAAGGATATGAAGTCAGAAATTCAAAACGTCTGTCATTATTTAGTCACTACAGTCCTCAATGGTTTACCAGAAAACCACAAATGTTATGAGAGACGAACTAAAAATATGAGGAAAAAATTATGGACAGTTGATAGGTATGCATGCACCTATACATACACACTGGCTCATCTCATGTTTACATTTTCAGCACATTCATGCTACTTAACAGACCCTTTCAAGTAACTAAGTAATTGGCAACACCATAACATCCTAACTGTAAGATTTAACCTAGCCGAACAGTATTTTATGTTAAACTGTTTTAAAATGTATGTGTGCATACAGCATGCATCCATTGTTTACTGTCAAAAGGTCTCAAAATTTTCTATCACAGACATTTACAATTTTTGTTTCTGTTTTTAATGCAGTAGGGTATGCATTCTCAGTTTAAAAATGCTTACTTGTAGCATTGTAGCATCACACTGTCTTGTGTACCATGTAATTCTGATTTCTTACATAAGTTTAGAGGACCATAGATGAGCTAAAAATAAATAACTATGTGCACCAACGCTGTGTCTGTAGTGAAAATATTTCAGAAAATGAATAAAAGCCCATGATTTTTACTGCAATAATCCTTCACTCATCATCCAAGTTAAGTAAATGAAAGCATAATATATGGCTGACATTACTGAAAATGTGCAGAATTCAGATTATTATACCATGTACGAAATCCTGCCCCCAACATAAAATGACCAGTCTGTAAATTATAGTGACACATTTAAGGACTTGCAGAAAACAAATACGACCAATAGTAAAGTACATCACCAGTACATTCTACGATGATTCATAAATGTATTTCTTTTAAAATAATCAGAATTATCTGTGAACAGCATGTTGATGGGCTGCTATAAGCATTAATGGAAAGGCACAGCCCAAGGTCCTGTGAGATGGGAAGTAAAAAGACAGTGAGGGTGAGGGGGCTAAAGATGTTTAATAAATAAATTAACTGAACACAAACAGTTGCATTTTGTGAATGGGGTAAAAGAGATGTCACTCATTCCTGCAATTTAAATTAAATTTACTTATGAAACATTTAGAAGTCACAAAAGTTGTTAAGCAAGCAATAATGCCGAACAGGGCATGTGTTACTGTGTAAGCAACGCACTCCCATGGGTGTTCTGAGGGCCGATGCTGCAAAATGAAGGCCTCTACACTCCTGAAAGGGCATTACTTGCACAGTAACACACACCCTGGAAGACATTATTGCACTTACACAATGGGCTGTCTTTTAAATTGTTTTGTATTTGTTTGTTTTTAATTAATATACATATATATATATATATATATATATATATATATATATATATATATATATATAATATTTGTGATGTAAAATTGTTCCTCCGCCTAATGTGTGGGCATATGGTAATGTTGTTGGAGGAAGTATTTTGCATCCAAAATATGTTTGGTAATTAATGTCTACACTCTCTCTCTCTCTCTCTCTCACACACACAGACACACACACACACACACACACACACACACACACACACACACACACACACACACACACACACACACACACACACACACACACACACACACACACACACACACACACACACACTCACAAACATTTAGAAGCAGTGTAACTTTAAAAAGACATGATTAAACTTAATAACCCCACGAACTAAAATTGTTTACCTCCATACCTCTCAACTGTCACACAATGACCAGATGTTTACCTAATTTTTATTTTGGGTCTGTTCTCATAGAATTTGTGGTTTGCTGGCAAATCATTGGTGGTTGAAGTCAGTAACTAATGACATACATTTGAGCATCAGACTTCATTTCCTTCAGAAAAACGCTTGTTAAAACAAATCTTGTTATTCTAGCAACTTCCTAAGTTAATGAGTAATATTTAATAACCGTCCCTGTTTTAGAGCCTTCCTCCATTAGTTTATCCTTTATTCAGATATCTTGAGCTAAGAGACTGAGAGGTATGCATACCTCTTAACTGCTGCTGCACTGCTTGATCGCTCAATCTCTCTGTCTCACACATACCCACACACATTTCCGCTTTCATATAAGCCAAGAACACAAACACATGCACACTTTTCTATTTTTTTTTAAATAATCAGTTACTTTTATTTTACACTCACTAAACACCACAATTGTTGCTTAGCGAATGTAAAATAATGGCTCAGTCAGTCTCATTCTCACTTTCATATGTGCATACACTTACACGCGCACTCTGTTCATTTTTTTTTAAACATTCTCTATTTATTTCAATTTTACGCTTGCTAAACAGCAAAAGCAGTGTGTAGAGGTGTAAAATAATAGTGACCATTACCTTCCTTAATGTCTGAGCTTCACAGCACCTTAGCATGCTGCCATGAAGCGCACATTCATTTTTCAATGGGCACGATCTGTACATTAACACTGCTGGGAAACGTTCATTTTCCAATCAGGGTGCCAGTATACTGTTTGTCCATTCTTTAATGCTGCCTAGTATATTGCACAACTTTCACTGCATTCCTATGTAAATAACTGTGTGAAGTAGCATAGTAGGATCTACGGTGTATGATACAGTACCCAT
The DNA here is from genome assembly GCF_019279795.1 of Protopterus annectens. Taxonomy (NCBI): domain Eukaryota; kingdom Metazoa; phylum Chordata; order Ceratodontiformes; family Protopteridae; genus Protopterus; species Protopterus annectens. The sequence goes on from NC_056743.1 coordinate 1,754,701,881, forward strand.
ACAGAAGAATTCTCCATAATATGTTAAAAATGCCACCAATAACATGTTATTTTCCACTCTGTAAAAAAAGATCACTTACCTTTAAGGTTGATACTATTATCTTTATCTCTTTTGCGTCAGAGGAAATAATGCTCACCAAACTTTTCCACACCTTTAAATAACTTTCTCTGTGAGTAGAATATTTGTGTCTCTGTGATGTAGAATGTGTGATGTTTCAACTGACATCATAATGAGTGGAGATTGCAGTGGGTGGAGCCAATTACATCACATAAATTCTATTTCCATTATGATTCATACGCTTATTTTCTAACTAGCAACTGTGGTAATACAGGAAGAGGACCATTTAAACTAAGAGACAGAAATATTGCAAAATAAACCATGGGATGTAATATAACACTGTCTGTGTAGCATAAATATGAGAATAAGAAATGATTTAATCAACAGTGCACACATAACATCAGCTAAAAAGTAACAAAAATAATGCACATATATGCACACATGCACACGAGCACACACACACACACACACACAAACACACACACCCATGTATGTATGTTCACAGTCCATGCAACCTAGTAGCAAAGGTACACATATATGTTTGCCCAGACCACAGAGTAAAGGTCACACTGGCTGAAACATGTCAGACAGGTATATACAGAGACTGTGGAAAGTAAAAACAGGATATCAGGAACTGGGTATGCATGTGATTTTTATCAACAGCTGTTACATGAAGTGTACCAAAATACATGTATGCATGGAAGAATACATATACATTGTATGTGGCATCCCTAAACGTCAGTGAAGCATAAGTAGATGAGTGTCAATTTCACACCAATGAAACAGTGAAAATGGTTTCACTCCTGTATTTATTGTTACTCTTACTCGGCGTTTCTTTCTTCCCCATGATTTTACTACTGAAAATGAGTGTTTCCAGGTAAGGGGGTGTTAGGGAAAGGCTCCCATATGGGGATGCAGAGGATTTTCCAACTGTAAACAAAATTGATTTTAATCAGGAAATAATCGCTTTACACTACATTGAGCTAAAACGTCAAGTATATTAAAAAAGTAGATTACCACACCATTGTGTCATCAAGTGCTTCATCAGTGTGTGTATAATGAACCACAGCACTAATAAATCATTTTGTGCAACAGTGGCATGGTAAATCAGTGTTTTTAAAATCACTGATTTTCTTGTTTTTGAGCCAGCTATGTTGGCGGCCAGTTTTAATGGGCTACTTATTTGAGAGTTTAGAGTTAGAGATTTTAAGGGGAAACTATTTCTGTAATATCAGTGCTTTATGAATGAAACACAGCAGCACTACAATATGACAAACTAAAATAAAAAAAAATAATATTACAGTATTGCAACATCTAATCACAGAGCTGTCTGGAAGGACTGGGTACTAGAATTATTCCTTCCGGACCCCATCAGTAGCCATGATGGCAGATCAACTGCATCACTACCTTCCCCTGTCACTGCATTGTGTGGTCTTCCGGTGTGGCTACTTCCTCTAACACATTAATCATGGACTACAGCTCAGAACTGTTACAGTGTGTCCCGACCCTGTCCCTTGTGTGTCGCATATGAATTAGTACATGGTGGACAGGCTTTACCTGCAGTAGGTGTCCCGACCCTCTCCCTTGTGTCTCTCATATGAATTAGTACATGGTGGACAGGCTTTACCTGCAGTAGGTGTCCCGACCCTGTCCCTTGTGTCTCTCATATGAATTAGTACATGGTGGACAGGCTTTACCTGCAGTAGGTGTCCCGACCCTCTCCCTTGTGTCTCACATATGAATTAGTACATGGTGGACAGGCTTTACCTGCAGTAGGTGTCCCGACCCTCTCCCTTGTGTCTCACATATGAATTAGTACATGGTGGACAGGCTTTACCTGCAGTAGGTGTCCCGACCCTCTCCCTTGTGTCTCACATATGAATTAGTACATGGTGGACAGGCTTTACCTGCAGTAGGTGTCCCGACCCTCTCCCTTGTGTCTCTATGATATATACGCAGACACAGGGTTTACCTTTTAGGTAGGTGTCCCAACCCTCTCCCTTGTGTCTCGCATATGAATTAGTACATGGTGGACAGGCTTTACCTGCAGTAGGTGTCCCGACCCTCTCCCTTGTGTCTCGCATATGAATTAGTACATGGTGGACAGGCTTTACCTGCAGTAGGTGTCCCGACCCTCTCCCTTGTGTCTCACATATGAATTAGTACATGGTGGACAGGCTTTACCTGCAGTAGGTGTCCCGACCCTCTCCCTTGTGTCTCACATATGAATTAGTACATGGTGGACAGGCTTTACCTGCAGTAGGTGTCCCGACCCTCTCCCTTGTGTCTCACATATGAATTAGTACATGGTGGACAGGCTTTACCTGCAGTAGGTGTCTGTGTCTCACATATGAATTAGTAATGGTGGACAGGCTTTACCTGCAGTAGGTGTCCTGACCCTCTCCCTTGTGTCTCACATATGAATTAGTACATGGTGGACAGGCTTTACCTGCAGTAGGTGTCCCGACCCTCTCCCTTGTGTCTCTCATATGAATTAGTACATGGTAGACAGGCTTTACCTGCAGTAGGTGTCCCGACCCTCTCCCTTGTGTCTCACATATGAATTAGTACATGGTGGACAGGCTGTACCTGCAGTAGGTGCCCCCCCCTCCTCTCTGTGTCTCACATATTAATTAGTACATGGTGGACAGGCTTTACCTGCAGTAGGTGTCCCGACCCTCTCCCTTGTGTCTCGCATATGAATTAGTACATGGTGGACAGGCTTTACCTGCAGTAGGTGTCCTGACCCTCTCCCTTGTGTCTCGCATATGAATTAGTACATGGTGGACAGGCTTTACCTGCAGTAGGTGTCCCGACCTCTCCCTTGTGTCTCACATATGAATTAGTACGTGGTGGACAGGCTTTACCTGCAGTAGGTGTCCCGACCCTGTCCCTTGTGTCTCACATATGAATTAGTACATGGTGGACAGGCTTTACCTGCAGTAGGTGTCCCGACCCTCTCCCTTGTGTCTCACATATGAATTAGTACATGGTGGACAGACTTTACCTGCAGTAGGTGTCCCGACCTCTCCCTTGTGTCTCACATATGAATTAGTACATGGTGGACAGGCTTTACCTGCAGTAGGTGTCCCGACCCTCTCCCTTGTGTCTCGCATATGAAGTAGTACATGGTGGACAGGCTTTACCTGCAGTAGGTGTCCCGACCCTCTCCCTTGTGTCTCGCATATGAATTAGTACATGGTGGACTGGCTTTACCTGCAGTAGGTGTCCCGACCCTCTCCCTTGTGTCTCACATATTAATTAGTACATGGTGGACAGGCTTTACCTGCAGTAGGTGTCCCGACCCTCTCCCTTGTGTCTCACATATGAATTAGTACATGGTGGACAGGCTTTACCTGCAGTAGGTGTCCCGACCCTCTCCCTTGTGTCTCTCATATGAATTAGTACATGGTGGACAGGCTTTACCTGCAGTAGGTGTCCCGACCCTCTCCCTTGTGTCTCACATATGAATTAGTACATGGTGGACAGACTTTACCTGCAGTAGGTGTCCCGACCCTCTCCCTTGTGTCTCACATATGAATTAGTACATGGTGGACAGGCTTTACCTGCAGTAGGTGTCCTGACCCTCTCCCTTGTGTCTCACATATGAATTAGTACATGGTGGACAGGCTTTACCTGCAGTAGGTGTCCCGACCCTGTCCCTTGTGTCTCGCATATGAATTAGTACATGGTGGACAGGCTTTACCTGCAGTAGGTGTCCCGACCCTGTCCCTTGTGTCTCACATATGAATTAGTATGTGGTGGACAGGCTTTACCTGCAGTAGGTGTCCCGACCCTCTCCCTTGTGTCTCACATATTAATTAGTACATGGTGGACAGGCTTTACCTGCAGTAGGTGTCCCGACCCTCTCCCTTGTGTCTCGCATATCACGTGGTACATGGTGGACAGGCTTTACCTGCAGTAGGTGTCCCGACCCTCTCCCTTGTGTCTCACATATGAATTAGTACAAGGTGGACAGACTTTACCTGCAGTAGGTGTCCCGACCCTCTCCCTCGTGTCTCACATATGAATTAGTACATGATGGACAGGCTTTACCTGCAGTAGGTGTCCCAACCCTTTCCCTTGTGTCTCGCATATGAATTAGTACATGGTGGACAGGCTTTACCTGCAGTAGGTGTCCCGACCCTCTCCCTTGTGTCTCACATATGAATTAGTACATGGTGGACAGGCTTTACCTGCAGTAGGTGTCTACATGGTGGACAGGCTTTACCTGCAGTAGGTGTCCGACTGTCCCTTGTGTCTCATCACGATGAATTAGTACGTGGGACAGAGCTTACCTGCAGTAGGTGTCCCTGACCCTTGTGTCTGTACATGGTGGACAGGCTTTACCTGCAGTAGGTGTCCCGACCCTCTCCCTTGTGTCTCGCATATGAATTAGTACATGATGGACAGACTTTACCTGCAGTAGGTGTCCCGACCCTCTCCCTTGTGTCTCACATATTAATTAGTACATGATGGACATGGCTTACCTGCAGTAGGTGTCTCTCTCATATTTTCATCCAGCAAGTAGATGTTCTTCGGTTTCACTGTTGCAGTCCTCATATATGGGTTATCTGGATCGCTGTAGCCCTCAGTCAGCCCAAATACCAGAGTCCTTGGTATATGACGTCGGCAGCCACCAGTTGTAAAACTGATGTCAGTACGTCAGGTATAAAGGGAGGTAGCCGACATAATTTCCCCAGTCTTTCTTGCCATGGAGCCTGAAGCAGATGCAATTCACACTAGTGCCGATCGGCCATTTACCTTCATTTCGCTTTCAGACTACCAAGTTGAAGACACCTTCAGATAAGTACTCTGCTGGGGATCCTCTTTTCTTGCTTTAACGAATGTCAGATAAAGTTAATAACTGTCTTGCCTGTGGAAAACAGATTCCGCACCGTGATTTTCATTCTCATTGTATAACTTGTTTGGGCTTTGAGCACAACGTCACTAACTGCGATCTCTGTGCTTCCTTTAACCTGAGTAGAATATGCCGTAGAGCTAAGATTTTGTATAAGCATTTCGGAATCTGGCCTAAGTTCATTGGTATGGCGTCTTCTGGCCTCCCGACTTCGGATATACCTAGGAAATGCAAAGACAAGGACCTCAACAGGCCTAGGGTTAAATCTACTGATGATGCACTGGTGAAATTGGTCATCAGCACAGCGTTAGTCAGTGAGGTGCTTTTGCCGCCCCTGCAATCTGCAGATTTTCAGCCGCAAGCCTCTGCCGAGACCTTTACGGAGTCCTCCATGCCGCAGGCTGCTATTTCGTCTTCAGACCCTCCACCTGTTGCCGCCTCAGATGGGTCCGGAGCCGCTTTGCAGGCACCGGCTTCTGACACCTCTTCTTTTTGACATGAGACCAGAACCAGACCGACTACATTAGTTCAGACTTCTGCAGTTGCTAGGCCTCCAGTGTCCCTCTGGATTGCTAGTAAACCTTCCAGCCTCCACTCCTGTACCTCAGTCCCAGCTGGTAAAGATGGCTGGTGATCTTCTTTCCCTGATTAGGGGCTCCCCCCCCCTTTAAAGAGGGCTAGGGAATTATCTCCTGATGTTTTGTCTGTCTCAGATTCTGAGATTTCCAGTATGTCTGCTGGTGAAGAAGGACATTTTCAACTTTTTTCTGGCTTGGAGGATTCTGATGCTGATGACTCTATCCCTTCTGCCTGCCCTCCAGAAGATTTTTCCTTTGGGGATACTTTGAATACTCTTAGGGAGCATTTTAAATGGGAATGTCAGGATTTTCCAAAGAATAAGCCTCTGGCTATACTTCCAGTTTTGGAAGTTGTGGATGATGTCTTCATGGAAAATTCTTTAACTCCTAATTATGTCCCTTCTGCCCCCAGAAAACCACATAAGTATTACAGGGTTCCTGAATCTCATCAATTCCTTTTTAAAAACCCTACTGCTGATCCAGAAATTATTTCTCAAGGTCCCAAGGGTGTTAAGGCTACTATTGCTAAAAACCCTGCACCTTCTCATAAGGAATCTAGGGCCTTGGACAGGTGGGGTAAAAAAGTCTATACCTCTGCAACTCTTGCCATTAGATCCGTGAATTGCATTTTTCACATGCTTAAGTATCAGCAGCATACTTTGGAGGCTATTAAGGCTAAGCTTGGAGATATTCCTTCCATGACGGAGAACAAAGATTTTCAAGACTTACTGAATTCTGCCACTTTAGTTAATAAGCATTCACTTCATTGTGGGTTTGACACTTTGGAGGCTTCCTGCAGAGCAGCAGCCACTGGTTCCGTAATTAGAAGGCATGCTTGGCTCAGGGAGCAGCCACTTTCTGAACCAGTTAAATCTAAATTGCTGGATTTTCCTTTGCACAAGGACAATCTTTTTGGTAATAAGGCTGAGGAGGTACTAAAGAAGTTGGAGGATAAGGCAAAATCTATGCAAGCTGTAAAAGATTTCCTTCAGGCTCAGCCTCCTTGGTTTAGTAGGCATTATCCTTCCAAGAATTGGTCTTTCCCTGATCCTGGCAAGCAGGCTCACTCTAGGCCTAGGGGTTTCAGATCTTCCAGAGGGCAGGTTTCTGCCCCTCAAAGGGCTAAACAATGGCATTCTTCTTCTGCTAAATCAGGGAGTTCTAAGCCTGCTTCCCAAAGCAAACATTCTCAATGTCTCTGGCCTTCTTGTGCCTACCTCTGCGGACCCTGAGTTTCCTTTGGGGGGAAGGTTAGCCAGGTTTGCAGAGGTATGGTCTACCATCACAGAAGACAAATGGGTGCTCAATATAGTAAACCAAGGTTACAAGTTTTACTTTCACACCTTCACTGTTTTACAAGGACACCCAGGCATACCCAGAACTCTCAAGGCAGAGGTAGAAACTCAAATTTCTTCTCTATAGACTATGGGGGTATAGAGCCAGTTTCTGCAAATCAGGCAGGCCTAGGTTTTTATTCAAGACTTTTTCTGGTACCCAAGAAAAGGGGTACCTGGCACCCTATTCTGGATCTGTCCATTCTAAACACTTTTATGGTGATTTCCAAATTCAAGATGCTCACACTTCAACAATTACTACTAATACTGGGCAAGGATTCATGGCTGGTAACTTTGAATCTCAAATAGGCTTATCTGCACATCCCAATAAGGGAAAGTTGCAGGCAGTTCCTTCACTTCAGGGCTGGGGAGCAACACTTTCAATTCTCTGCATTGCCCTTTGGCTTATCTACTGCTCCCAGAGTCTTTACAAAGTGCCTGGCTCCAGCCATTGCTTTTTGCAGGCAGAGAAACATTCAAATCTATCCTTACCTGGACGACTGTCTCATTCAAGCAAACTCCCCAGAACAACTAGAAAAGGATTTGGATTTTGTGAAGAACATTCTCACCTCTTTGGGTTACAGTCTCAATGAAAAGAAGTCAAAGTTGCTTCCTCCAAGGGAGATAGTTTTCCTGGGAGTGAGTCTGAATACAGCCACCCAGATGGTATCCCTCCCTCAACAGAAGCAAGAATATCTTTCCACTTACTTCATGAACTTGGCAAGCATGACCCAGCTCTCTGCAAGGCAATTCCTGCAAGCACTGGGGTTCATGACATGTATTTTGATAATCCCATATGCAAGGCTGCATATGAGAACTTCAATGGTACTGAAAGAATCTTTGGTGTCGACACACACAGGACTTAGACTTGATTCTTCCCCTGATTTCCTGTCTACAAGTGGAGCTCCTGTGGTGGGCGACAGCCTGTTCTCAGAACAAGGGTCTGCCTTTCTGCCCACCACCTGCCAGCCAGACTCTCACCACAGATGCCTCAGATGTTGCATGGGGGGCTCATGTGGAGGGCAGGGACATACAGGGGACTTGGAGCACCCAGCAGATTCATCTGCACATAAACTTAAAAGAATTGATGGCAGTGCAGCAGGCCCTGCTGGCTTTCAAGGACCTACTCTACCCTGGGACTCTGCTGATCAGGACAGACAATACCACAGTCATGTGGTACGTCAACAAGCAAGGGGGGGACTCGCTTTTACCCCTTGTGCAGGCAAAGCATGAGACTATGGTCCATAGCAGCATCCATGGGCTTCCATCTAATAGCCCAGTATCTTCCAGGGAGGCTAAACTTCTTGGTGGATCATTTTTGCAGACATGTTCTGGATCCTCACTAGTGGCAACTGAACAGGGACAGGGACATTTTCAGTCACATCACTCATCTTTGGGCACCCCACAAGTGGATCTTTTCTCCTCTCACACCAATCATCTCCTTCCAACCTTCTGCACCAGGGAGTTTCACACCAAAGCTTGGAGGGTGGATGCGTTGTCCTTCCCATGGACACAGCTCTCAGTTTATGCATTCCCACCTCTGCCTCTTCTTCCCAGAGTGCTGCTAAAGATCTTCTTCTTCTTTTGGCTTTTCCCAGTTAGGGGTTGCCACAGCTGATCATCTGTCTGCTCATGATCGGCAGTGGAGTTTTACGGTGTTGAGTTGCCAGCCTGGCACCCAACCTTCCACAGAAGGCACACACATGCACACAACTCACACCTAGGGCCAATTTAGAGTGCCCAGCAGTGGCGGCTGGTGACTTCAATCACAGGGGGCTGTGGTCAACCATAAAGGGAGGAGCTATGCACAAAAACTAACTTTAATTAAATCTGCCCTGGGTGGCAAACCATCATTATGAAAGTCCAATCAAGACAAAAATAAGTGTAGAAGAATAAAAATATTTCAATAAAGGTTGTGTAAATTACTTTTAAATACATTACTGGAATGCCAAGAAAAACCAGAAGCACTCAAACCACTTCTCCTTGCACTGCAGTTCTAATTATAATATATTCAGCTTTATTAAAGTACCAAGCAACATGCTGAAAGTAGAAATCTATGTGATGCCCCACTTGTAAAAATGTTGGGAAAACATGATAAAAACAAGCTCAAGATACATTGCTAAGGATTACTGTACAGGTTATGGACCACACATGATTGGCATTCTGTTTAGAAGCCTGTAGAGATGACTGGAAGTCTCAACAAGTGTAATGAGCTTTTAAAATAATGGAATCCTGTCCTTTAATACCCAAGGCTTATACATTATCTAGTCAAGTATTCTCTGCATGGCATACTTGCATCTTATGGTCATTAAAGCATTGCTCAGACCATTCTGCAAAATCAAGGACAGATGAACAGTGTGTCCTCCCCATCCAAGGTAGATACACTACTCATTGCCTTGCTTGGACACATCCAGAGTCACTACATAACAAGCATGTCACAATTTGAGACTGTGATGGCCCTGACACATTTGTCATACAAGAAATCTGGACAAAGCAGTGGGACAAAACAATAAGGACAATTTTTAAATATTGCTCTAATAAACTTAGAAAGATAATAGAATAGGTCTTGCATTAGTATGAATTTTCTGAAGGGTATAAAATCTGAAACTCAAATGTCTGTCATTTTCTAACTTCAGTCTTTAGTGATTTGTCACTAATTTGCCAAAAACACATTTTATGAAAAATGGACCAAAATGTGATGCAAAAAAAAATATAATAGACACACACAATTCAGCCTGTACCAAAAGGAGACTTTACATATATTAGTACTGCTACCTTGAGCAGCTGACAAAATAAAAGAATCTACATGCATTTCAAGTAATCTATAACTTATTACAGATTATTTTCTAATTTTAAACCCTCCATTTTTTCCAAAATTGCTTTTGCAGAGGGATTTTTAGGGGGGGATTAGCAACATTTTGAGCCAGAAAAACATTTTGGGTTGGGAGAGGTGTTGTATAATAAAATTCTAATATTATTTTGTACCTCTCTTTTCTCAACCTGTTAATGCAGTAAATCTGAACAAGGCCAAATATATTATATAATAATATATAAAATATACTAAAAATTGCTCTTGTATAAATTGAGACAGTTGATTACTTTAACATGCATTTTTATGAAGGTTATGAAGTCTGAAACTTATAGTGACTTCTGGCAAATCATTTAGGAATTAAAACTACAAATTTTATGAACAACAAACCAAAATAAGAAGCAAAAAAATCTTTTCATTCTTTGAAAATCTGGACAGGGAGGTATAGTTCAGCTGGGCCTGTCTGAGAGTTTGCCCCCCTTCCCCCATAATAAAAATAATGGTGAACTGGCAGCCCTTCCAAGCCATAATTACTTTATTTCTTCATTTTTACCATCCAAACACTAATGTAATGTGTGCATACTTTACTTCATTGATTTGACTGATTTTTTTTTTTTTTTTTTTTTTACAGCACAAACATTAAAAGTCATCTGTTAAACAAAGCAATGCAGTCTCACAATGAAAACTTAGCATTAAAACTTCTCTGAAACAGCATTGAAACCCACATTCAAAGAAAATACATTTTGCCAGTGGCAGATAAAGATTAATTTTGGGCTGTTTTTAATCATATCCCCTTGCTTATGAAAAACACATATGTGCTCTTTGATACACCTTCCTCACTAAAATAAAAAAATATATTCCTTGTACAAATAAGTACACTTTGTTTTTTTAAATTTTTTTTTGTTTTTTTCCATTTTCAGTAAGCAACAAAACAAAAAATATATATAATGGCAAAAATGGCAAACTGCCCAGTTTTTTATCATAAAAAGTACTCAGACTTCCACCACCACCACATATTTACAAAATTATACATTACACACAGTCCCACCATTATTAGTAAATATGCAATTCCACACCACCATTATTATTTAGTAAATATGCCACCACACAATTCCAATTAGTAAATAACAACACACATTTCTACAGTCCATCAGTTGTCTTTCAGTTTCTGCCATAGCTGTCAACCTTAGCACAAAAATTTGGTGAAGCCAATAATGGGGGAATACAAATACAAATATAAAAAATAAATATTCATCTTATATTCATCTTATAAACTTGTTAAAAAAAGGCTAAAAAAAGGTTGTGCTACTTTCTCAGAACATGAAAGAACAATGTCAAAATGATTCAAATGGGTTTAGACACAAAAACAATTTTCAGCAGAAGACATTTTTACTGCAGACACGGCTTTTGTAAAAATCCAAAATGGCAGGGCACCAGAATCACAACACACAAGACAGAGATGCAGACTCCACACAGAAACCACCCTACACAGAAACCAACCAAAACCCCAAGAAAACCTACAGCAATGAGGCAACTGCACTACCACTGCACCATCAAATCTCAAAAACCTGAACATTCAAGAACAAATAACAACAAATTTCAATCAATTCAACCAAAAACAATTTCAGGTTCAGAACAGAAAGCAGAGGAATACAGATTACTTTGTAAGTAAAATGGCAAATGGAGCAAATCCACAAAAATTCCAACCAAAGAAAGAGACAGGAAGAAGCCAGGAGAACCAAGACCAAGAATCCCCACCTATAGAAATGAGTAAACAGGGTAAACAACTCACCATCAATTATACCAATTATACCATCAATTAAGAAACCTCTGAAATTCAAATGCCTGTCAATTTTACTGCGGACAGAACAAAACAATTTTCAGCAGAGGATTAAAACTGCAGACACATCTTTGTAAAATGGCAGGGCACCAGAGCAAATCCACACAAACACAGGCAGGAGATGCAGACTCCAAACAGAAGCCACCCCAACCAAGAATCAAACCAGAAAACCTATAGCTGTGAGGCAACAATACTACCACCGCACCATCAATTATGCAAGGAATTAAACATTCAGAAACCTGAAGTCTGAAATTCAAATGCCTGTCAATTTTACTGCGGACAGAACAAAACCAATTTTCAGCAGGGATTAAAACTGCAGACACGTCTTTGTAAAATGGCAGGGCACCAGAGCAAATCCACACAAACACATGGAGGAGATGCAGACTCCACACAGAAGCCACCCCAACCAAGAATCAAACCAGAAAACCTATAGCTGTGAGGCAACAATACTACCACATCAAATAAGGAATTAAACATTCAGAAACCCTTAAGTCTGAAATTCAAATGCCTGTCAATTTTATTTAACATTTTTAATCAGGACAGTCTGACTTGGAACAAATAAACAATTTTCAGCAGAGGCCCAGGAAAAAAATGCAGACACATGTCTTTTGTATATGGGAGGACACAAAAGCAAACCCACACAAACACAGGAGAAGATACAGACCCCACAAAGAAGGAACCCCAGCCAAGAATCAAACCCAAGCTGTGAGGCAACAATACTACTACACCATCAAATATCAAGCATTGCAACATTTACAAACCACAGATATTATGAGGAACAGATCAGATCGAATATGAGGCAAAAATCTGAAAGGAACTCAAGTCTTTAACACCTGCATACGGTACAGGGTTCAAGCCTGAGGCATTCCACCACACCACCACACCTGGGGCATTTTCACACACACACACACACAGCACAATACACAAACACTCCAGTAAAGCACACACCATACACAAACACTCCAGTAAAGCACAAGCACCATACACAAACACTCCAGTAAAGCACAAGCACCATACACAAAAAGCACAAACTCCATACAAATAAACATTGTAAATTAAAAGGCACCTTACCTGAATACATCAAGCGTACATCCTTCCAATACTGAAGAAGATCCCAATGCTCCATCCTGGCCTAATGCTCTGTCCCTGCTGCTCCTCTTGCAGTCCAGGCGACCCATAATGGTCTGTGCACTGTAAAGTGCACAACATCTCCTTGTGTCCCCTATGGGGCGGGCCGGACGCTTGAGCATGCGCATAGACCGACACAGTAGTGGGACTCGATCTATCTTGTCTGTGCTCCAGTCTTGAAAAAAAAAAATTATTTTTTTTTTTTTTTTTTTTTTTTTTGGGGTCCAGGGGCAGCAGCCCCAGCAGCTGCCTGCCCCTGCTGGTGCCCAGTCCACCTACTGCATGTCTTTGGGATGTGGGAGGAAACTGGAGCCCCCGGTGGAAACCCACGTGACCACAGGCAGGACATGCAGACTCTGCAAAGAAGGCACCCCAGCTGAGAATCGAACCGGAGAACCTCTTGCTGTGAGGCGGCAATGCTAACCGCTGCACCACAGTGCTGCTAAAGATAAAGGACAAAAAAAACAAAGGCTATTCTGATAGCTCCAGATTGGCCCAGGCAGCATTGGTATCCCCTCCTTTGCAGCTTTTCCCAGGCTCAGCCTTGGCATCTTCCCTGGTACCAGATCTGTTGGTTCAGGGAGGGGCAAAGTTCCTTCATCCTCATCTTCAAACTCTGCATTTAACTGCCTGGCTAATAAATCTTTCCCAACAGGTGGTTGAAGTTCTTCATGAAGCCAGGAGGCCTAGCACGAGAAAATCCTATGCAGATAAATGGAAGAGATTTTGCTCCTGGGTGCTAGCTAAAGGAGCAGACTCTTCTCATCCTTCTGTTTAACTCATTCTTGACTATCTAGTAGGATTGCTTAATGGTGGACTTTCCTTTTCTTTAATCAAAATTCACGCTTCAGCAATTTTGGCTCATTGTTCTTTTGAGCAGCCCATTTTTTCTCACCCCTTGATGAAGCAGTTCCTGAGGGGAGCTAGTAATCTTAGACCTCCCAGAAGAGCTCCTACTCCTACTTGGGATCTTAATTTTGTCCTGGAAAAACTTACTCTGCCTCCCTTTGAACCAGTTGCCTCTGCAGATTTGAAGTTTCTATCCTGGAAGACTGCTTTCCTTTTAGCTATTACTCCAGCTAGAAGGGTATCTGAGCTGCAAGCCTTAATGGCAGTAGAACCTTTCATTATTTTTAACTCAGATCGGGTTTCTCTGAGAACCAATCCCTCCTTTATGCCTAAGGTGGTTTCCAGTTTAACCCTTAACCAATATATTCACCTGCCTACATTTTTCAACAATCCCCAAAATAAAGGGGAAAGGATTCTGCACTCTCTTGATGTGCATAGACAGCTGAGATTTTACTTAGACAGGACTAAATCCTTTTGAAAATCTGAGCAGTTACTGGTTAGTTTTGCTCCTGGGGCTCAGGGTAAAGCTATTTCAAAGCAAACCATCTCCAAATGGATTGCTCATTGTATTCACTTTTGTTACCTGCAGCATGGGAAGGTTCCCCTTCAGGGTATTAGGACCCATTCTACTAGAGCAGCCTCTACCTCTGCAGCCTTTCTGAGAGGTGTGCCTACTAAGGACATTCTTGAAGAAGTTACTTGGTCTTCTGTCCATACTTTCACAAAGCATTACAATCTACCTTTGTTTTCTAAATCCAGGGCAGGTTTTGCCTCTGCAGTTTTGCAGGGCCTCCTTACCAACCCTTAATCTGTGATCCTTCCTCCCCCTTTGTCTCCTTACTGGGCTTTGGGAATCAACCCATATGTGAGGACTGCAACAGTGAAACACAAAGAACATAGTACAGTTGTGTACACTTACCATAAATGTAGATGTTCGAGTGTATTCACTGTTGCAGTCCTGGTTTCCCACCCTCCATTCCCCCTTTTTTTCTAAGGCACAGACTATAGATTTTTATTTTTTGTATGATGTGTCCAGGGTGCTACCATTCCTGGGTTAGCATTCTTTTAGGGGCTCCTGACAGTTAAGGCAAGAAAAACCGAGGAAATGACGTTGGCTGCCTCCCTTTATACCTGACGTACTTACATCAGTTTTACAACCGACGGCTGCCGACGTGATATACCAAGGACTTTGGTATTCGAGCCAACTGAGGGCTAGCGGGAGCCGGATAACCCATATGTGAGGACTGCAACAGTGAATACACTCGAACATCTACATTTATGGTAAGTGTACACAACTGTACTTTGTTATGAGTCATTTGGGAATGACAGTTCCATCTCAAACATTTTTTTATCTAACCTCTGAATATAGCGGGTCTAGATCACCAGATCGAATGTTTAGGTTATCAAACACCTAAACATCGAACTGGTAAGACCATAACTGAAAACCGCAAACGGCGCAGGGAAAGATTTTTGTTGGCCACAAAAAAAAACCAAACAAAAAAAACAAATTTAAACCCAAACAAAGTGGGAGGTTCATCCCAACACCCCCTGATGATCACCCCCACCCCCAACTAAATATACCAACTCCAAGATCGCTGTACAGTAGACAAAATGACAAAATCCTGCTAATAGCCAAGGGAAATCTTTCCCTGGGTAAAATCGGCCTTTCGCGGTTGTCTGCTTTCAGTCTTACCAGTTCGATGTTTAGGTTTTCGATAACCTAAACATTCAATCTGGTGATATAAACCCGAATATAGCCCATCATATTGGTATTGATTTATTTATTTATTTATGACATATGATAAATTGGGAAGTCCAAATGGGTTAAAAGCCCATTTTCAGCGGAGGCCTAGGGAGAAAAGCTCTAAAGTATTACAGAACATTTTAAGAATAATAGTTTTACAGACATTAAAAATAATTCATGAAACAATTACAGTTTAAATTTTACCAAATTAGACATAATTTGAAAACTTGATTGAGTAGATGCAAGTTACGTGACAATGATTTAACAACTGGAGAACTTTTAGCCTGTTTATAGAGAAATTAAAGGTAACTTAATATAATATAAATAGGAATTGTAACAGAAAGTGAGAGAAAAGCACTCATATGGCATATTTAGACAGAAAGCCAGGGGAGAGAAATTGCTTGAAGTAAGGAGGTGAGTGAAGAAGGGAGAATAAGGAGATGTAAGGTATTTGTCCACATTTAGGGATATAATTTATCGGGTCTACTGTAAAAGATCAAAAATCCACTTGTTTGAAAATGAACAGTGGATTCTCGGTTGCACGAAAGTGCACTTAAGCGAAAGTGCACTTCCACAAATTTCGGTTCAATGAACCATTAAGGAACACAGGTGCCGAAACACACTACAGTGGGGGAAAGGGAATTTACGTGTTTTCCTACTGTAGTGCAATCTTCGGAGTTGGTATATTTAAGTAGGGGTGTGTGTGTGGGGGGGGGGTGCAGGGGGGGTTTGCGCCCCCCCCCTGCAAAAACAATGTTTTTCTGTTCTTTATCGGTTCATTGAACTGATGTTCACAGAAGTGCACTTTTGCGTAACAGTGGGTCTACTGTTTATTTTCAAAAAAGTGAGTTTTCGAAATATATACAGTAAACCCAGTTTATCCTAGTGTTGAGCAAAAACAGAGCCAGCGTTTGGCTTGGAAGCCTTACAGAATGGTTTTGAAGGATGGGAGGGAGGGTACTGACCTGATGGATAAGATAAGGAGTTCCAGGCCTTAGCAACATGGTACGAATACAGACAATGCCCAGCAGGTTTGATAGGTTGTGAACAGACAGTTGTTTTCGGTCATTGGATCATAATATCCAACTAGAAAAGTTGTGTAGAATGTTATTTAGTGCTGGACAAGCAGATGGTATCTGTATAATTTTATAGGTAATAAGAAGCTATGTATATGTTAGGTAATGGGGGTAGTTCTATCCAATCTAGGCTTTTTGAATCCATGTTCTCTCGTGCCACAGTCAGTACTCCTGACAAAGAGGAGATTGCCAGCACAAACATCACACCACTCACATCACACCTATGCAGAGGTTCTCAATAAAACTTACCTAAACAGCAGAGACCTCCAAAACACACAAACAAACATTCCACACACAACACCAAACACATCACATACAGCAGACAACACACCAGTTTCTCACAAACACAGCCCATAAGACAAAACAATAAACCAACACAGCCCACAGGGCATAACAATAAACCAAACATACTAGTCGTTGGCAACTCAGCTGTGAGACACATGGATGTCCCCTTCAACAGGATTGACAAAGAGGAGGTCACGGTCAGTTGTCTGTCTGGCCTCAGAATCCACCACATCATGTGGGCACTTAAGTGTCTCCACAACATGTACACGTATGACTCTGTCATTGTCCATGTTGGTGTGAATGACTTGAGATGTACCTCCCTGGACTATATGAAGAGAGACACGATTGAGCTCTCAGAGTATGTGTCCCAGGCAGGACCCTAGCCCTAAGTAGCATCCTACTTTCACCAAGAAAGGTACCACAATTCTTCTTCTTCTTTTGGCTTTTTCCCGGTTAGGGGTCGCCACAGCAGATCACCTTGTCCGCACATTGATTGGCAGTGGAGTTTTACAGTGTTGAGTTGCCAGCCCGGCACCCAACCTTCCACAGAAGGCACACACATGCACACCTAGGGCCAATTTAGAGTGTCCAATCCACCTGCAGCATGTCTTTGGGATGCGGAGGAAGAGCACCGGAAGAAACCCACCACGACCACAGGGAGGACATGCAGACTCCGCACAGAAGGCACCCCAGCCGAGGATCAAACCGGAGAACCTCTTGCTGTGAGGTGGCAATGCTAACCATTGCACCACAGTGGCCGCCCAAGAAAGGTACCACAATACCAACAAAAAATAATTGACTACAACAACTGGCTTAGTTTCTGGTTTTATTCCAAGGGGATCCAGTATCTGTCTGCCTGGGATGACATGGTTGACAGGCCTTGATACTTTGCCAGAGATGGCCTCCACCTGTCACCCCTGGGATTCCAGATCCTAGCCAAGGCTGTCGTCTCTCCCATTGTGCCTTTTTTACGCAATGTCTCAAAGACAAATCTTCCACCATAAAAGATCTGTCAAAAAGCAAATTGAAGGTCATGCTACTTAATGCTAGGAGTCTTAACCTGAAAATGCACTCACTGGAGGCTCTCCTTGCACTGGAAGATGCCGATGTCTGTACAGTCACAGTAACTTGGTTCAGGACTGCGAAGAGCAACCCTTCCTTACCAGGCTATATGTCATTCCACACATTCTGACCCCAAAACAAGGTTGGGAATGCTAAGGTTGGTGGAGTCTCTATCTTCATTAAGGACAGGCACGCCTCCAGACTGGTTTGCCAGCATAACACACTGGAACTACTCCAGGTGCAACTGACAGTTGGTAAGACATTCATCCAAGTTATAGCCTGCTATAACCCCCTCCATGACTCAGGATACCCACTCCTCCTTCTACCTGGATTTACTTGACTTCATCAAGGTACCCAACGCCCTGATCCTTGGTGATTTCAACTATTCCATCATAGACTGTGAAAACTATTCCCACACTATTGCACTCACTCAATGATTCCTGTACTTCATCAGTTCTAATGCACTAGACCAGCTCGTCTCATCCCCCACAAGGGGAGATAACTTTAGACTTGGTTCTCACCAGTATGGGCAACCACTGCACCACTCCCATAGTATGTTCTTCCCCTGGTGAGATCAGATCATTGGTCTGTCTCATTTAAAGTTTCTATCCCACCCAACCCTTCCCTTGGCTGTAATCAGGCTAAAAAACTTCTCAAAAGCTGACTACAACTTCCTAAGGGAGGGTATCAGTAGCTTCAGACCATTGCCTCCCCCAGAGGATGCAGACAGCTATGCTGAACAGTATGCCAATGCAGTATACAAGCACCTATACAACTGCATGAACTCAGCCATACCCAACAGAACTAAAACCTTCTCAAGGGAACACAAACCTGTCTCTATCAACAGGCTGTACATCAAAAGGAAGAAACTGTTGTCCAAAGGTAAAAAGAAACAAATTCCAAATTGCTCCTTACCCTCAACAAGCAAATTAGATCACTAGTGAAAACCTCCAAAGCCAATTATGAATCAAACTAGCCTCCGAAACAAAGGGGAAGCCACAAAGCCTTCTTCAGTTATGTCAGGAACCTCCATGGCAAAGCCGAGGTTTTCTGAATTAGTATTTAATAGTATCACTTACACTGATCCTGTTGACTTAGCCAACCTGCTAACTGATAGGTTCAGCCAAATTTCATCCCCGTTTCTCCCCAAATGCTCTTTTAACATCCCTGATAATTGTGCTGTACCTCACATCTCTGTAGATCAAGTATTAAAGGCCTTATCCAAGGCAAAGAACATAGCTTCCATGAGACCTGATAGTATCCCAGGCTGTATTCTGCATCATCTCCAGCAAGAACTAGCTTTGCATTGAGCACCCAATTCAACCACAGCCTAAGTAAAGGCTTCATTTCAGCAGAGTGGAGAACTGTCATTGTCATCCCCTTGCACAAAGGTGGTGCCACTACTGACTCTAGAAGGTATTGCCCATTAGCTTGACAAGCCTGATCTCTAAAGCCATGGAGCATATTATTATGGAGCTCATAAACAAGGATGCAGGCAATGTCCAAGCACTTGACCCCATACAGTTCAGATTCATCAAGGGTAGATTTTTCCTGTTGAACCCCGTTGGCTTCTTTCAGACTGTCACTAAGGCCCTGGATGAGGGAAAGTAAGTACATACAGCTTACCTTGACTTGGCCAAGGCCTTTGATGCAATCCCCCACAAGGGCATCATTACAAAGACATGCATCTGGAGCCTTTCTCCCCGGGCCTCCGCTGAAAATTGGCTTTGTTCCAAGTCGAACTTTCCCGGTTAACAAATGATAAAAAAAAAAAAAAAAAATTGAAAAGCTAACACAATTTGGCATAAATCCCTGTCTCATCAGGTGGGTGGCCAACTGGCTCACCGACAGGACCCACAAGGTTAAAATAGGTGACCACCTCCGATAGCAGACCTGTCACTAGTTGAGTTCCCCAACGATCTGTTCTGTGACCCCTACTGTTTGGCATCTACTTCTCAAAGGTCCAGGCAAAGACAGAAGGCCTGTGGCTGACCAAGTTTGTGGATGACTGTAAGTTTGGTTCTGTCATTGAATTCCCAAATGATGTTAACATATTGCAAAAGGGTCTCACAGCAACTAATGGCTGGTGCCAAAGTCACGACCTCAAGTTAAATGCAAAAAAATGTATAATCAAACCATTTGGTAAAAACATGGCCCCTATTGATTACCACATCCTTGCTAACCCCCTAAGTACACAACCTGTGGTGAGAGACTTAGGTAATCAGGTTGACATAATCTCACATTCGACCATCATGTAGCGGCAGTGGTCAGAAAAGCCTTTTACTTGGTTCATTTCATAGGTAAAGGAATTGCATCCAGAAAAATGGAGGTTATTACCTCTCTATACTCCTCCCTCATTAGACCAGTAATTGAGTATAATGCCCCATTTGGTATGTACCTCTCCAAACATATGCGCCAACTGGAAAGGCCACAGAAATACCTCACAATAAGAATCCATGGCCTCCAACACCTGTCCTGTGCATACAGGCTCAAATCACTATCACTTTACTATGTATCATACAGATTGCTCAGGGGTGATCTGTGCCTCACCTACAAGGCAATCTCGGACCCTGCCTTACTAGAGATGATCCATATCCGCAAGGGTAACTCTTTGTGCATTACCCACTCAAAAGGCCTGAATCTAATATGCAACATTAACAAAACCTGCTGGGAGTGGTGAGCATTGTACTGCCTATCTAACACTAGAGGAGTGGTTTACAGCTCTGAAATTGTACTTTTATTAGCCATTTTGGTCTGATTTCTATCCCTTTCAACTTTCTGGCTTAAAAAGACATGTGTTTGCATGTTTTTCGCATTGTGCAGTACCGCGGGGCTATAGTTAAACTATTCCAGGTGCCAGAAAGTCTGCTCTTCAAATTTTCCCTTAGAAGTAGCTGGTTTCTCAGTACTAGCATTAAAATCTGAACCCGTTACTAGCACTTGCTCTAGAACCTGCTGGAAAGCGCTAGGACGCCTTAAACTGATACAAGCACTCAACTCTCCTTGTTAATAAGGAGAAATTAATTGTAGGCACTAAACAGCCTATAATTGCAAAGTATCTTGCAAAGGTCAGGGAAAACAGCTATTGTGCTTTACAAAAAAAGCACCTAAACAGCCATGTCCAAGGGTCAGCTTCTGGTGATTTTTCCTGTCCACCTGGTGAATCTGGGCATACTGGGCAATGCAGCAACTGCCTCATGTACACAAACAACCCTCTCCTCCTACCACCCAACACTACAACCTGCAAGAGATGCACTTACATAGTCAAATTGGAAGCAAAGCTCTCTCCAGCCAAGATTGTGCTAGACAGTCAAGAGGAGAAGGTTAACACCTGCACTACACCTCAAGCAACACATAGCCCTTTAAAACCCATACCATCAACACCCATACACTAAACCCATATATGCGGAGGCCCTTAACATTAACCTTCCCAAGCAACAAGGACCTCTGAAGCTGAAACTTAAACAAACACCAGTCACAACCAAAGTGACACATAGCTCACAACACCAGTGTGCCACCCAACAACAGCCCCTAAGGGAAGAAAATGTACCCAACACTTTAGTCATAGGCAACTCTATAGTCAGGCACACTGATGTCCCACTCACCAGGCTGAACAAGGAGAAAATTACAGTCAGCTGCCTGTCGGGTGCCAGGATCCACCACATAATGCATGCACTCAAGTCACTCCACAACAAGTACAAATATGATTCTGTCATTGTCCATGTTGGAGTGAATTACTTGAGTCATAGCTCCCTGGACTACATGAAAAGAGACATGGAAGAGCTCTCAGATTATGTGGCCCAGGCAGGTATGACCTTAGCCCTGAGTAGCATCCTGCCTTCGTCCAGAATGATATCACAGTATAAGGACAAAATGATTGACTTCAACAACTGGCTAAGCTTCTGATGTCATTCAAAGGGGATTCAGTATCTGTCTGCCTGGGACAACATGATCGACAAACCACAATGCTTTGCCAGAGATGGTCTGCACCTGTCACGCCTGGGATTCAGGTTACTGGCTAAAGCTCTTGCCACCCCTATAGTGCCCTTTTTAGGCAAGGTTCAAAGGACAAGATCACCACTGTAATAGATACAAGCATGCAAAATCTGAAGGTAATGCTACTCAATGCTAGAAGTCTAAACCTCAAAATGCACTCTGTCAAGGCACTCCTAAAAATGGAGGACATCAATATCTGTGCAGTAACTGAGACCTGGTTCAAGGCTCCAGAGAGCACCCCTGCAATACCAGGCTACAACTCTTACCACACTTTTCGGCCACCAAACCAAGACCGAAACACTAAAGGTGGAGGAGTGTTCATATTCATCAAGGATATTCACACTTCTAGGCTAGTTGCTCAACACAAAGGATCTGAAATTCACCAGGTGCAACTAACACTTGGTAAGACTACAATCCAAATTGTAGCTTGCTACAGATCCCCCACCATGCCCCAAGATTCTCACTACACCTTTCTAAACATACTGGAAAATATTAAGATTTCAACTACTCTGCCATTAACTGGGAAAACTCCTCAGGTACCAACACCTTTTGCCAACGGTTCTTGGAATTCATAAATTCCAGTGTCCTGGATCGTCTAATCCATTGTCCCACTAGGGGCTCCAATATCCTAGACCTGGTCATTACCAACATGGGAGATAGATGCTCCACACCAGTGGTCACCCCCTCGTTGGTCAGGTCTGACCATAAGCTAATCATCCCTGACATCCACATCCCACCCCCCCAGTAAAGAAACATCTGTAAAAAACTTCTCCAAAGCCAACTTCATGCTATTCAAGTCAGAAGCGACAAACTTCATGACACCCATGCAGACGAGAGCTGAAATTTCAACTGTTGAATCCTACACTAAGGCACTGTATGAGCACATCCACTTGTGCATGAATTGTGCCATCCCAAATAGAACCAAGATGCTCTCCTCCAAAAAAAGAAAGCCAATCTGGTGGTCCCCTGCCATAAACAAACTATACAACAGAAGAAAGAAACTGTTGCAGAAAAGAGGAAAATCGCAGGATGCAAAAAAACTCCCTTACCAGCCTCAGTAAGAAGCTGAGATCCCTCATAAAATCCTCCAAAGCAAGTTATGAAAATAAAATTGCTAAAGATTTCAAAGTCAACCACAAGGCATTCTATTGTTATGTCAAGAATCTAAATGGCAATGCTCAGATCTGCTCTGAGCTACAACAGAATGGCATTAAATATACTGGTCCCAAGGATATTGCCAATCTCCTGGCAGATCAATTTAGTGACAACTTCACCCCCCCTCTCACCCCTTAAAGGGCCCATCTCAATACCAAAAGATTGCCAAATTCTGGTAATCACGGCTGCACAGGTAGAAACTGCACTCTCCAAAGCTAAGAATACAGCATCCATGGGACCAGATGACATTCAGGGCTGTGTACTACATGAACTACAAAATGAACTGGCACCTCACCTAAGTGTCATGTTTAATCATAGCCTCACCTCAGCTACAGTTATCTCACTCCACAAAGGGGGATCCACCTTGGATCCCAGGAACTACCGTCCCATCAGTCTGACGAGCCTGATCTGCAAGGGCATGGAACGCATTATCATGGAACTTATAAACAAAGACATTGGCAACCTTCAAACACTGGACCCCACTCAGTTTGGGTTCAGAAAGGGCCGATCTTGTCTCCTGAACCTGAGTGACTTCTTTGAATCAGTCTCCAGAGCTGTGGACGAGGGTAAGGAGGTCTACACAGCCTATCTGGACCTCGCCAAGGCCTTTGACACCATCCCCCACTCTGGAATCATAGATGAACTTACTAAGCTGGGCATAAATCCCTACATCACTTGATGGATTGCCAACAGGCTTACTGACAGAACCTAGACTGTAAAAGTAGCCGACTCCAAATCCAGCTCTAGACAGGTGACAAGTGGAGTACCTCAGGGTTCAGTCCTGGGACCGCTCTTGTTTAGCATCTCCTTCTCTGAAGTACAGGCCAACACTAATGGACTCTGGCTAAAAAAGTTTGCAGATGACTGCAAACTGTGGATATTCTACAAAAGGGCCTTACAGAAACAGATGTTTGGTGCCAGAGCTATGGGCTCAAGCTAATGCCAAGAAATGTATAGTTATCCCCTTTGGGAAAAAACATGTACCCATGAATTACCACATAGGTGGCAGTACACTAAACACTGAAAGTGTGATGAGAGACTTAGGGACACAGGTGGACAGTGGTCTCACCTTCGATAACCACATTGCCACAACAGTCGGGAAATTCTTCTATGTGGCACTCCTTATCACTAAAGGCTTTTCATTCAGAAAAAAGGAGGTCATTGTCCCACTGTACTCATCCCTCATTAGACCAATTATAGAGTGCAACGCCCCATTTGGTATGTACCTCACAAGACATCTGCAACAACTGGAAAGGCCACAGAAATACCTAACTAAAAGAATCACAGGCCTAAAGCAGATGCTGTATGCTGACCATCTAAAAAAACTCCAGCTATACTCTGTGGCATATCGTCTACTCAGAGGTAATTTTTGCTTAACATACAAGACCATGTCAAACCCTGAGCTGTTGGACATGCTCCTCTTAAATAAATCCCAATCCCTCAGAGCCACATGCTCCAGGGATCTAAACTTTGTCATCACAATGAACAAAACATGCTGGTTGGATAGGTTCCTGACCCGGAGACTCCCCATACTCTGGAATAGACTGCCCATACATGCAAAGCAAAGCACCTCCTTGGCTGTCTTCAAAAAGAACCTTGACAATTGGATGGGAGATAGGAAATTCACCTTGGGGATCACGTCAGTTGCCCTGCTAGACAGGGGTTTAGGGAAGTAAATATTGTGGGAAGAAATATCCAGGAAATTGTTATGGCTAGGCTTGTATAGGTCCTAGGGCCGATAGCCTAGCACCAACCTATGAATCTATGCTGGAGAGACAGGTTTGCCTCCAAGAGGCTGCCCTGTCTCTGGAATAGACTTCTCATACATGTCAAACAGAGTACCTTGGTGACCCTCTTCAAGTGCAACCTTGATGAGTGGAGAGGAAACCACAAATTTGTCCCAGGGGTTCTACCTGTGTCCTTCACTGACAGGGGCGACAGGTGCTAAGTGAGGTTTCATTTTTGGGGATAAACTCTTGGCTAGGCTTGTAAGGGCCCCATGGTCATTAGCCAAGTAACCTCCTATGATCCTATGATAATGCTATATAGTGTTGGGTTCTAAAAGGGGTATTTGCTGCAAATTTAGCATTTTTGTTATAACATTACTTAAACTTGGATTTTTGTGATGCATGAAGGTTTGTAGGGATGGGAGCACCATAAAGAAGTGTGGGGAGGAGAAAAGTAGTAGTAAAGCTTTAGTTGTGCTAGTGAGAACGTTTTTGACTCTATAAAGCATCCCTAGTTTTTTATGTGTTTTTCTTATGCAATTTTGTATATGTAGGTTGAATTTAAGATTATCATCCACTATCATCCCTAATAATTTACTATAAGAATTTACTTCAATGGTTGTATTATCAAGAGAGAGGACTTTAAATTTAGTTTTTTTCTTTGGAGAGTGATTTGGGGGAAAAGTAGTAATTTTTTTTTAGGGTTGAACATGAGTTGTGAGATCTGATGTTGTCAATTTTCATTCTGTCCTCAACTATTGGGTTCATATCTGAACCTCGGATCTGACTCTCCATTACTAAAGCTCATGGTTACCAAAAAACTCTCAAGCTCCTCCCCTATCCATAATGCACCAATCTCTAACATACACCAGATCTCTTTTGCCGCTTTTTGTGGAAAGACATCAGCCTGAGCTCTCGAGCTTCAGTTGAGATGTGTTTTTTCTTTATAGTTTCACTTCTTCGATATATGTATATATATGGGTTCACTTTATAACATCGAAATACTGAAATGTCGAATTTCAGTATCTCGAAGCTATAAAGTCGAATGTTACAAATAGCAAATGTTCATAATTGCAAATTTGACATATCTCGAAAATATGTCAAATTCGCGGTTATGAAGTTGCGCTACGTAATGTCCGGGTTTGTGTTTTGTTGGTGCGCGGTGCCGTGTTTGGATGTAGGTGTTATGTCAGGTAAGTGAGTGTTTTGTAAGGGTTTTGAGTAGGAGTTAGAGAGTGTGTGAGGGATTGGAGAATGTGCGTGTGTGAGTGAGCTTTTGTGTTGTTTTTGTGCGATCTTGGAGTTATTATATATAAGTGGGGGGGTGTGGGGGGCACAGGGGGGCTTTTCCCCCTGCTTATGTGTGTGTGAGTTGTGTATGTGTGTTGTTTTTTTGTTTATGTTGTGATGTGGGTGTTGTGTTGTATGCTTAGTGTAGTGTGTGTGTTTCGGTTATGTGGTTTCATGGTTTTTTTGTCGGTGTTTTGTGGATTCGGTTTTATAGTCTCGAGATACTGAAATTCGATATTTCAGCATTTTGAGGTTATAAAGTGAATATATATATATATATATATATATATATATATATATATATATATATATATATATAAATTGATTTTCCCTTACCATTTACACTCAGCGTAATTCTCATTGGTATTTTCTTACAATATATAATTGTTTTCTATTTGACATGCTGGTGTAGTTCTTCATACTATTGCTAGCATTTCCCTTCCCCTTTCTCTTTCTTACATTTAAAAAAAACTCTGAGGGGTTTAAGGGCGTTTAAAAGCCCATCTCCACTTTTTGGCCCCGACAATGAAGACAATAAGCAGTTCCAAATGAGATGGGCAGGTGCAGCACGCTGTTCTATTGAATGGATTAATATTTTGATAGAAATGGACAGGGTGAAACAACGAAAGCTCAAAGTGGAAATTATAGCTGCTTGTGAGTCTCTTTCAACCTCTTTGAGTTCCACTCAGGTGGAACAATGTTTGTGTGACATTAATAATAAATTGGTTGACTTGGAAAAGCAGTTACTGGCTACTAAAAAAACATAAATTACAAAGGGACATAAAGGACTACAATAATAGTGCAGCCTTCCAGTGGAGAACCAAAAAGAAGAGGTGATGAAGGGAAGTCAGGTTTTCTGAGTCGGAAGAGGACTACAGGCAATATGGTGAATCAGGAGCATGGTCAGATATTGTACAAATCTCTTCCGAATGGGAGAGTGATGATTCGGCTTATCAAGGATTACCTACACACAAGATCCGAGATATATGAATAATACATTTTGTAGAGGGAAAAACAGCAAAACAAACTGAGAGAAAATGGTCAAGAAATGTTAATGAATTGGATAGTAAGGGACAAAATCATCAACAACAGAGGTATAAAAGAATTTGATGGAATTGACTGTAATAATGTTTATGCTAATAATAATGTTGCTGCTGCTGACCATTCAGTAACAAATTAATATGCTGTCAACCTTTCCAGTTACAAATTAAGTGATTGTGAGTTATCAGTAATTTGTCTTGGTTTAAAATTTACTCCTTCAGTAATGCTGAGGCTACATATGATTAAAAAAGATATTTTTTGCTTGGTTAGAAAGTTACATCTTTTACATTTTTTATGAATAATTATAGTTTTAATGTATATAATCATATAAATGTTGATGACTAGAATGACACGGAAGAAAGTTTTTATTCATGTGTCTCTGACTTTGAGGGGGATGGAGAGATTAATGCTTATGAAAAATTAGACACTTCTGCAGTTACATATAAATCACAATTTATTCCACATTTTGTACATGATGGAATACAGCAATTTTCTTCCATGCATAATTTTGCAATTCACTCAGCTTTTAGGGAATTTATGAAAGATAAGAGTAAAATAAAATATAATTTAACTAAACAAAGAATGGAAAGCCTTATTAGATTTGAGCAATATGCTGGAACTTGTATTTAAACCATCTGATAAGGGAAGTAAAATTGTAGTTTTACATTTTAAACATTATTTAAAAATGTGTTATAACCATTTACAAGATGACAATACAGATACAAATTTTAAAGTAGAAATATATACAGAAGCCCTAAAGAAATATCAAGATCTGTTTGGATTATTTTTCACAGGAAGATATAAAAAGTTCAGTGTGGAAGGATGTGAGATGGCGAATTTTTATTGCTTACCTACAATTCATAAAAATATCTCTGACCCGCCTGGATGACCTATAGTGTCTGCATGCAATTATTTCCTTAATAAAATTGGTATATTTTTTGCATAGTTTTCTTTAACCTATGGTTAGAAAACAGCCTTCTTACATACAAGATACTTTTGACTTTTTGGATAAAGTGAAAGATCTGGATTGGGGAGATGATATATATTGGTTAACAATTGATGTGAGAAGCCTTTATACTAGTATACAACATCATTTTGGGATCGAGGCATTAGAATATACCATAGGTAATAGTCCATTGGCATATTATATAATTGAGTTAATTGATTTCTCTTTGAGGAATAATTATTTTGAATTTAATGACGAACTTTACCATCAATTGCGGGGAACAGGAATGGGAGCACCTTTTGCCCCAGTGTATGCCAATATTATGAAGCTGAGTATTTATATGGCCATTTTTTTATGAAACAGCATGTAGTTGTATATTATAGATATATAGATGATTTAGTGTTTGTTTGTAAGGGGGGGTTCAAGAGAAAATATAAAATTTAATTCAAGATTTACATAGAAATAGGTTTAGTTTACAGTTTGATGGTCTCCAGTATGGTAATAAAGTAACATTTTTAGATCTATGTCTAAAAGGGGCTGTTAATCGTAGAGTTCATAGTAGAATTATTAGGAAATTTGAAGATGGTATTCAATTTTTCTGGATGCTAATAGTTGTCATCTCCCTCATTTGCTTAAAGCACTACCATGTGGAAAAATATTACAAGAGATTGTGCAATAATAGCACTGAAGAAGAGTGGGAAATAAATAAGACAGCTAAAATGTTTATTGAGAGAGGCTACAATAAGAATTGGGGTGATTCTCTACAACAAGTTAAAAAATTGGATACCGAACTTACAGATTATAGGTACAATAATAGTATGGTAGAAACTGTGGGAAAGCCTGGGGAGAAACAAAAAATATACAGTAGATATAAAAAGAGTACACACCCCTTGTTAAAATGCTAGGTTTTTGTGATATAAAAAATTAGACAACAATAAATCATTTCAAAACCTTTCCCACCTTTAATGTGATCTATAACCTGTACAATTCAATTGAAAAACAAACAAATCTGTTAGGGAAAAATATATAAAATAAAAAAACATACAATAAGCTGGTTGCATAAGTGTATACACCCTTAAACTAATTCTTTGTTGAAGTACCTTTTGATCTAATTACAGCATTCAGTTTTCTTGGGTACACATACCATCAATTAAAGAGACTCTGATTAACCCCAAATAAAGTTCAGCTGTCCTAGTAAGATTTTCCTGACATTTACTCAGTTGCCTGCTATAGCGAAAACCATGGTTCGCAGAGAGCTTACAAAGCATCAAAGGGATCTCATTGTTGAAAGGTATCAGTTAGGAGAAGGGTACAAAAAAAATCCACAGCATTGGGTATACCATGGAACACAGTGAAGGCAGCCATCAAAAAGTGGAGAAAATATGGGACAACAGTGACATTGCAAAGAACTGGACGTCCTTCCAAAATTAATGAAAAGACAAGACAAAAACTAGTCGGGGAGGCTGCCAAGCAACATACAACAACACTGAAAGAGCTTCAAGAATTTCTGGCAAGTACTGGTTGTGTACTACATGTGACAACAATCTCCCATATTCTCCATATGTCTGGGCTATGGGGTAGGGTTGCAAGACGGAAGCTTTTTCTTACACAGAAAAACATCTAGACCCAGCTAAAATTTGCAAAACAATACATCAAGTCTCCCAGAAGCATGTGGGAAAATGTGTTATGATCTGATGAGACCAAGGTTGAACTTTTTGGCCACAATTCCAAAAGGTATGTTTGGCACAAAAACAACACTTTGCATCACCAAAAGAACACCATCCCCATGGTGAAGCATGGTGGTGGCAGTATTATGCTTTGGGTTGCTTTTCTTTAGTCAAGATAGAGGGAATTATGAACAGCTCCAAATACCAGTCACTTTTGGCACAAAGCCTTCAGTTGTCTGCTAGAAAGCTGAAGATGGAGACACATTTCACCTTTCAACATGCTAATGACCCCAAGCATACATCCAAATCAACAAAAGAATGACTTCATCAGAAGAAAACTAAAGTTTTGAAATGGCCCAGCCAGAGCTCAGACCGAAATCTAATAGAAAATCTGTGGGGTGACCTGAAGAGGGCTGTGCACAAGAGATGCCCTCACAATCTGACAGATTTGGAGAGCTTTTGCAAGGAAGAGTGGGCAAATATTGCCAAGTCAAGATGTGCCATGCTGATAGACTCCTACCCGAGAAGACTGAATGCTGTAATTAAATCAAAAGGTGCTTCAACAAAGTATTAGTTTAAATGTGTGCACACTTATGCAACCAGCTTACTGTATGTTTTTTTTTTTTATATTTTTCCCCTAACAGACTTGTTTTTCAATTGAATTGTACAGGTTATAGATCACATTAAAGGCAGGAAAAGTTTTGAAATGATATATTGTGGTCTAATTTTTTTATATCACAAAAACCTGGCATTTTAACAGGGGTGTATATTCTTTTTATATTCACTCTATCTGGTTATTACATATGATTTGTTGACTGAACAGATTGTAGAAATTATTAGATATTATGTCTAGATGTGGTTGCCTTCAGCTCTCGAGTTTAGAGTGGGAGATAAGTCCTATTTTAATATTTCCTATCAAAAAATTTTATATATGACTGTTTCTTTCATCTTTAATTTTATTTTTAAGTAATTTCTGCTGTCCTTTTTCATACACTTTTGAGTGTAAGCTTTCCTACCTTCATTGGTAGGTTTAACTTTCCTTCCATACCCCCTTTTACACTTAGGCTATATGGTAATGAAAGAGGTATACACTATTGTAAAATAGATCTTATTCTTGAGGACATGCTTTTGAATAGTCAAATATCTATAGAAGAACACAATTTCTTTAACATATGTAACCCCAAGATCTCACGATATTCGGGATCCCAAAGGTTTATAAGATTGATGTAGATCCTCCACTGGATCCTATAGTTGATGCTAAGGCATCTAAAACTTTGTGTATTGCAAAATACATTGATTTTTATACAGAAACTGGGTTAAAAACAAACCCTGTCCTGTTAAGAGACTCTTGGGATTTCCTCAGCAGAATAATCAATGATTTGTTTAGGGAAGAGCTTATATTTGTTACTATCGATGTGCAGGATCTTTTCTTTGTTATTCCACAGAGAATAGGTACAGACTGGTTTTATGACCACCTAAGGCACAACACTACACTGGGCCAAAGAAAGCTGTATGCACTCAGGGAACTCATTGAAGTAGTCTTGCAAAACAACTTCTTAATGTTTGAGGTCCAGTACTTTCGTCAGAAGACAGGAGTAGCAATGGGGGCAGCATGTGCACCCATGTTTGCAAACACAGTCCTTTCCTGTTGGGAATGAAACTATGTGCTTAACTCGGAATTCAAGGACTGCTGGAGATTCTATAGATGTTTTTAAGATGATATGTTTTTTTTTGGATTGATACTGTAGACAAATTGGATATGTTTTTTGACTATTGCATACTACCACAGATTTCTTGAAATTCGCCATGGATATTCAGGGAGACACTGTGCATTTTTTGGACATAACACTTATCAAAAATTATGTAAAGAGAGGATTTGATTCAACTATATGGAGGAAACCTAGTTATTCCAACTCTCTGTTACATTTTGAGAGTATGCATCCACTACACCAAAAAAAGTCAATTGTAAAGGGGCAATGCGTAAGACTAGCAAGGATGGTGTCAGGAGATGATGACTTCCAGGTGGAATTAGAAACACTTAAAGGTATGTTTGCATGGAGGGGATACCCAGAATTCTTTTTGAAAAAAATCTTTATGAAGTCTGTAGGAAGAGGTCATCAGGGCACTTTATTCCACTATTAGGAAGGTCTAATGCTACACTCTCCACCCCTAGTGATAGAATGGGCAATGCAGTAGAGGGTCCAAGTGGCAAACAATTCAACAATGGAATGGTGTTGACTTACACTAATGAATTTGATGACTTAATTAAGGGAGATTTTAGAAAGAAACTGGACTATCTTTGAAGTTAACCCGGACCACCTTAGTGCAGTGGGAAAAAAGCTCCTAGTTTTAAATTGATACTGGAAAGAACGGCAAGATGTGAAAATAAGGGGAGAATGGTCAAGTGTGGAAACTGTAATCAATGCAAGTATGTCATGGAAGGTTCTTCCCCTAATATACATGGCTTTGGGTACATAAAACCTAGTGGCAGGTTTACATGTTCCACTAAGGGCGTTGTTTATCTAAAACCACAAAACTAACTTAATTAAATACGCCCCTGGGTGGCAAACCATCATTATGAGAGTCCAATCAAGACAAAAATAATGCATTGGCTGCATGACAGCTTACTTAATATCTAGATGGAAACTTAAATACATTACTGGAATGCCAGTCAAAATCAAGTACAAAAAAAACCCAAGCACAAATGTTTCTTATCCAAAAAGATTGGCATTCTGTTTAGTTTACGGGGTAAAGTCTGTAGAGATGAACTGGTCTCCAACAACAAGTAATGAGCTTTAAAAAATAATGAAATCTCCTTAATACCCAAGGCCAAGGCTTATTATCTATCTAGTCATTCTATTCTCTGCAACAAGACAAAGGCTGATCTCAGACAGCTTACCTTATGGTCAGACAGATGAAAAGCCACTGTAGTACTTATGCAGTGTGTCCTTCCCATCCAAGGTAGATACAACTACTCCTTGCCTGCTTGGACACATGACAAAGCCATACACAGAAGTGGGACCAAGGCCCCAATAATAACAACAATTTTAATTTTCTGAAGGGTATAAAAATCTGAAACTCAATGTCTGTCATTTTTCTACTCAGTCTTTAGACAAAAACGTGATGCAAACATATAAAAAAGACACACAAATACAGCTGCTACCTGTCAAAGAGGGACACTTTAATTAATATTAGTACTGCTACCTTGACAAAATATAAAAAAAGAAAAAATGCATTTCAAGTAATCTAAGTAATCTTATTACAGTTATTTCTTATTTATTTTGTAAACCCTCCCATGTTTTCCAAAATAAATATTTTATTGAGGGATTATAGATTATAAGAGCAATTTTTTGAGCCAAAAAAAAAAGGGACAAATGAAAACTTAGCATAAAACTTCTCTGCCTTGGAAACTATTTTGGGCTGTTTTAATCATAGGCTCCTTGCATATGAAACACATACATGTGCTGGACACCTTCCTTCTCATTTTAAAAAAATTATTTGTACAACACATACAATACACTTGTGTTACAGTGTTTTAAAGAACATTTATCATAAAAAGTCTACTCACTTTTTCACAGTCCACATTATTAGTAATATGCACAGTTCTACAGTCCACCTTTATCAGTAAATATGCACAATTCTACAGTCCATTATCTTCATGGTTTCATCGAAAAATAAAGTGTCTGTTGCCCTCAGTTAACTTGGCAAAGCACTAAACTTCTGTCCCCCAGCAGCTCTCAGTTCCTTGTAAATCTACTCAATACTCAACTGCATCTCAACTCAGCTCTCAGAAAACTGGGACAGAACAAAAACAATTTTCAGGAGAGACGCATTAAATAAACTGCACATCACATCTTGTAAAAATGCCAGCACAAGCGCACACAAACACAAACAGCACAGGCAGGAGATGCACACTGCACCCAACCAAGAACCCAACCAGAAAGAAACCAGAAAACCTATAGCTGTGAGTAGGAATGCGGACAGAACAAAAAACAATTTTTCAGCAGAGAGAGGGATTACTGCACCATCAATTATGCAAGGAATTAAACATTCAGAAACCTGAAGTCTGAAATTCAAATGCCTGTCAATTTTTACTGCGGACAGAACAAAAAACAATTTTCAGCAGGGATTAAATGGCAGGGCACCAAAGCAAATCACACAAACACATGGAGGAGATGCAGACTCACACACAAGCCACCCCAACCAAGAATCAAACCAGGAAGATACAGACCCCACAAAGAAGGAACCCCAGCCAAGAATCAAACCCAAGAACCTGCAGCTGTGCAGCAACAATGCTACTACTACACCACCATCAAATATCAAGCAAGCATTTACAAATCTAGGGTTATGCACACTTTGCACAGCATTCTATGTAGGAAAAACTAAATGTAAATGCAGGCAAAGGATATATCAACACATGTACGACATCAAGAAGAAAGATGAAAACAATGCCCTATATAGGCACATTAAACCCAACCCTACGCACCAGTTCAAGTTTTACATTATTGAGCAAGTTAACCTAGGTGAGCGTGGGAGACCAAGTGATGACTTCTTAGAATTTTTAGAACTTAAATGGCAACCTAGGACCAATGCCACCCAGCCACCAGTTTTAAATGAAAATGTTTCAATTTCCACCATACTAAAACTCAAAGCTGGATATTATTTTAGGTAATTATGCACTGGTGGCATAGGGTACGTATTTGATATGTGTCACATAGGGTATGGAAAAATTTTAAGTTAAGAGTATTATATAAAAAATGTTTTTAATCTTAGCTGCAGTAATCTTTGAAGTGCACTGTGTATTGTTGTAACAGTTACAAAGAAATAATTTACATGTTTTTACTAGCAGGTTTTACAACAGAGTAGCTGTTTATGCTGGCACTCTGAGGAAATTTTACTAATTTGAATATTATGTAATCAATTAATTTAGTATGATATATAAAAAGGCTTCTTGAATTATGGGTAATTGTTCTGATGAAGTCCAGTTACCAGAGGACGAAAGCATTTAACCTCTATTGTTGTTTTATGATTTTTTAAGTAATAAATTTATGTTTTGAGCAGCACTCGACTTCTGAAGTCTTTTCCCAACAGTGTGACTGTTCTTGGTTTCTGGATTGATTTTATTGCTTCAGTTAATCCAGTCCTTAAGAGGCCAAATCAGATTCTGGCTCCACTAGTCGGGAAGAAATTTTGGAGTAAGGGGGTGCCCATGGATGCTATCGTTGTGGAGGAGGCCACCGAGAAGTTACTTGCTGAGCAAAGTTACTCTGTCATCCCCCTAACTTGGAGTCTAGAGTGAGGGATAGATTTGGGAAGTGTGTCTATGCATCAGCAAGTTTTGCACTCAGGTCACTGAATTATTTGGCACATTTTATGAGACTACAAAGGGATTTGATGAAGGAGCTTTCAAAATCGCTTTCAGGAACCATTACTGCTGAGATTCAGTATTCTGTAGCCTCTCACTTGACTACCCTTCAATCTACTTTATTCCTTCTATGAGGCTTATCTCACACACAGCCGAAGGTGCCTCAAGGGTGGCAAGTTCTGGAATTTCCATCAGGAAGCTTGCCTGAATGCACTTGCATGATTTTGTGGAGCCTTTCAAGTCCTTGTTCATCAATGCTTCCTTTGACAGCAGTTCATTGTTTCACCCAAAAGTGAAGCACACACTGTCCAGGTGTGAAAAAGATGGAAAGGCCCTGTCTGCAGAGGGCATATGTTTTTCGACCCCTCAAAGATCCTTTTCTAGGAATGAATGGGGTGGATGAAAAATGTGGTTTAGGAAGTCCCAGTATCCTTTCCAGGATACACATGGAGATAATTCCCCCAGGGGCAGAGGGGGGACTCAAATGGACGATGACATCCATGCTGCAGTGGAAGCCTGCAAAACCAAGGGTCCAGAGATTCTTTTTCTGAGAGTCCCTATCAGTGTTCCTGAAAAGTGGCCCAATTGTCCCCCTCTGGAGGCAGTCAGTGGTGAACTGTCCCTGCACCAGAAAGCCTGGCTAGATTTAAGAAGAGATACTTAGGTCCAGAGCATTATTTCTTGAGGCTGTATAATTCCCTTTTCACTTCCACCTCCAACTGTATACAAAATTTCCAATGTTCCACCGAGTCGTAGGAAAGAAGCAACACTAGAAATCCAAAAGCTGCTAGAAAAAGAGTCATCCAACAGGTCTCACCAGCCCAGATAGAATGCAGGACTTACTCAAGATTCTTTTCAGTGTCAAAGAAAACAGAGGACTGGAGACCAGTTTTGGATCTTAGCAACCTGAGCAAGTCAATTCGATGTACAAAGTTTCAGATGGTCACGGTTCAGTCCATTCTACCCTTTCTGGGCAAGAACAGCTGGATGTACTCACTAGACCTTCAGGATGCATACTATCACATTAAAATGAATAGACAATCCAGAATGTATTTCAGTTCAGAACACTGCTCTTTGGCCTCAGCACAGCCCCCAGGGTGTTCACTAAATGCATGGTAGTGGTAGCCACTCAGTAGAGACTGCAGGGATTCTGAGTGTTTCCATACCTAGACGACTGGCTCATTACCATCCCGACCAGGCATCTACTAATAACAGCAAGAGATCAGGTGATTCAGACTGGTTCTCATTTGGGGATAACCATAAATTACAACAATTCTCAGTTACAACTGACTCAGTCCTTACAATTCATTGGAGCAGTGTTCAACACAGTTTCAGTGACAGCTTCTCCTCTTCTCTCAAGAGTAAAAACCATTAGATTCCAGGTTAGGAAAATAATTTACAGTACCAAAGCTTCAGCTGGACTAATTCTGCAAACCTTGGGGTCAATGTCTGTGGCCATCATTTTAGCTCCTCTAGCAAGATATCATATGAGAATTTTTCAATGAATGCTAGAAACTCAGTGGTCAATTTTTTTATCAATGTATGTCAGCACAAATAAGAAACACTTCGGCATGCAAGAGATACCTTTGGTGGTGGATTCAATCAGATCAAGTTCTGCAAGGCCATCCTACTATTTTTCTAGTGCCCATTACCTCTGCTATAAGAATTTCAGAACTTCAAGCTTTGTCCTCTAAATGTCCCTATTTGATCTTTCATAAGGACAGAGCCACATTACATACCAACCCATCTTTTCTTCCTAAAGTGGTGCGGAATCCAATATCAATCAGTCCATTAATTTGCCAGTTTTCTTTCCTAAATTTGCAACAAGGGTGAATAGATGCTACATTTATTGCATGTTTATTTATTTTCTTTATTCATTATTTGATTACCGGGAAATTCTGACTTGGAACAAAGCCAATTTTCAGCAGCAGTCCGGGGAGAAATGCTCCTGACACATATCTTTGCAACGTGGGAGAAAACCGGAGCACCCAGAGGAAACCCACATGAATGCAGGGAGGACATACAGACTCTGCACAGAATGCACCACAACCAAGAATCGAACCAGACAACCTCTTGCGTTGAGGTGACAATGCAACTGCTGCACCACTGTGCCATCCAATTCACATTCACGGATTCATGTTCATGGACAATTATGTTTTGACTTACATAGAACGAAAGAAATTAGAGCGACAGATCAATTAATTGCCTCCTTTGCAGGTGCTAAACTGGGAAAACCAGTTGCAAAGGTAACTTTAGCCAGATGGCTGACAGATTGCATATCATTCATCTGTAATAAATTGGGACTAACTTTACAAAAACCTTTAAGAGCCCATTCAACTAGATCCATGGCATCATCTTAACTATTCATATCTAGAGCTTCCATGGATGATATATGTGCAGCTTGCAACTTGGGCCAATCCTCATATTTTTACCACTCATTACAAACCGGATCTGATCTCGAGGGGAAGAGCAGCCTTTGGCTCACCTGTGCTCGGGAATATCCTTCCTTAGAGTCTACCCTGGATTTTAGGTAGCTGGGGACTCTGTCCCAAGAGCTGAGGATAGAATGAAAATTGACAACATCAAATAAAAAAATGATGTACTTACCATAATGTTCCATCTGTGTTGTCCATTCTTCCTCAACTTCCCGTCCACCAACCCCCCCAACCTTTTTCAAATTAGATTTCCTGGAGGAACGAGAGATTATAGGGACACCAGTGTCCTTTATACTGAGCTCCTGGTGTGGCTTATTCTAGTAAGAACATTAATAGTACTGATATGCACTCTATGTAAGGCAGCAAACAAGATCTGAGGTATGTTAGGCACTGGTGCATTATGGGTAGCGGAGGAGCTTGAGAGTTTTTTGGTGGCCATGAGCTTTAGTAATGGTCAAGTCAGATCTGAGGTTTGGATCCAAACCCAATAGTTGAGGAATAATAAAAATGGATAACACAGATGGAATGTTATGGTAAGTACATAACTTTTTTTATAAACACATGTATTAATGAGTTACAAGCCAGGTATTACTCTTTTGTAACTGTCATTATGTAGTCCATTTGGGAACTGCTTGCCACATTTTCAATATAGTTAGATGGATCAATGGAAGTCACTTCTGACTGGCAGCATTTTTAATTCCTGCTCATGGTCCAGTTATGCAGACCTTGTCTGGCTTTCTTTTCTTTTTTCTCTCTTCCCTCCCTCTCCGTTTATATGTACCAACTTCATGCAAACTTCCTTGTCTTATGGAGTAAAATATTCATTTAAAGATTCCTTGTAACAATTGGTATTTTATATCAGAAATATACTAAATGAGGGGTCTTTAAGGTAGAATGTTACACCGCCCTGACTTCAACCATAAGTCCTATGCTTTTCGGAGTACTTTGAAGAAATCTTCTTCCAAGGAATCCAGTAAGCGGAAAACAAAATGGACTGTGCTAAAACTTAAAAAAGACAATTACTTTATGTTACTAAGTTTGTTTCCACATTGAGAGGATTTTGCAGCAGCATTTTGATTGTGTTTAACAAAACAACATACTTTTATGTATCAATGCACTGTGCTGCCTTTGCATTTAACTTATTGAGAGATGCATTGGGCATATTGTTAGTGCATCTTTCATCTTTCATCTTTCATGCCAAAAATTCCTGACTTTCTACCTTCTGTGGCCTGCATGAAGTCAAACTGAGCAAAATGTTTTCCACCTGAAAAGAAAACATTCCTGTGCTTCTGCTAATTGGGCTAGTTTTTTGGTGTGTGTGTTTTCAAATTTTTTGAATGGAGTACACAAAGGTTCATAGGTATATACTCGGCTAACGACCACTGGGGCCTTAATAAGTCTGGCCATTCAACTCAAATGTATCTTATGAGTTGTTGTGCTTTAGAGGTTATGTTAAGGGGGTGTATGTTAGTTAAGGGATGATTTATTAGCTGCCTCTGTCCATGAAAGACATAGGTGTCAGACCAGAGGTGAATTTCTGATTTCCCATCCACTGTTCCAGGTTGTGCTTGAATAGGGTTTGGGAAGTTCTCTGCTTCACATTGATGGGAAGCCTATTCCAGAGAATGGAGTTTGTCTGAGAAATATTCCTGTCCGTCCAACATGTCCTATATAAGTCGCAAGCAAAGTTTAAGTCCTTAGACATAGTAGCCCTGGTACAGTTTGTTTTCCAGTTATGCAAAAGGTCCGTAAGAGCAGGATGCCAGAATGGCTTGAATACCAAGCAGAAATCGCATGCCAGCAGTCTGTAGGAATCTAGGTATAGAGATAGAGCTTGACGGCGATCTGCATGGGTTATTGTGTTTACATCTGTATTTGTTTTGTGAGGAACCTCTGTGGACGTTCCAGTTGTTGCATGTGCCTGGTCAGGTACATACTGTAGGGGGCGCTATATTCAATGATGGTTCTGATGATGGCTGAGTACAGTGGCAGGATGACTTTTCTGGCTCTAGATGCCATGTCCTTACTTAAAAGTTGAGTAACATAAAATGTTTTTCTTACAACCTTAGCCATGTTATGTGAAAACTGGGTTATTATGTACATGAGTCCTAAATCTCTGACTATTGTGTCTACTTTTAGAGATGTTTTATCAGTGAGGTAGTTTGCTTTGGTGGGCAACTTCGCAAAAGGCACTATTATTAATTTTTTGGCATGGAGTTTTAAGCCATGGCTTTTGCACCAGTCATTTATCTGTGTTAGACCTTCCTGAAAGATGTTAGTACCTTGGGGTGTCTCTATACAATCATCTGCAGACTTGGTAAGCCAGAGGCCTTGACTTCCAAAAAATAGATTTCAAAAGGAGAGGACCCAGCACAGAGCATTAGGGGACTCCACTGGTGACTGGCCTCTTTGTGGAGGTGGTCTTTCTAATCCTACCTTCTTGTGTCCCGTGACCATCTTTGAGCCAACTGCTATCCAGTGAGTTACATAGGGGTTTAAACCTATTTTGTTGAGTTTGCCTATGATGCTCAAGTGAAGTAGTGTATCAGATTTCTTAAATAGATCAATTTATACAGTAAGCACTATTTTGTCCTCATCCATTGTCTTGGTGACCATCTCAAAAAAGTTCACCAGCTTTAGAAGCCATGACCTGCATTTGACAAAACTGATAAGGGTTGGGTCCGCGTATGAAGATTTCCTATGTCCTACTTAATCATTTCCATGATAATTCTTTCCTTGGCTTTGCATATCAAACTAGTCAGACTATTGAGACTGGGATCCATTGATGGTCCACCCTTGTGCAGAGGGATGACTATTGCAATGTTCCATTCATGTGGCACGAAGGCTATGTGGAGGTTATGGTTGAATAATGACACCAGTGACCTTGATAGTTCATATTTCAGGCTATTTAGGAGGTTTCCCAGGATATTATTGGGGCCCATCAAAGTTGTATTCTTGACTTTAGAGAGCGCATCTAAAACCTGCTCCCTGCTGATATTTGGAGGGATTATGTTACATGGCATATATACTGGTGGCAGCTGACGGTGACGAGGAAGTAAAGTTGTAGCTGAATTTGTCAGCCAGAAGATATGCTATATCTCTTGGTTCCATGAATGTGGCTCCTTTTACCAACAGTTCAGCATACTGTTGTGTGCTCACTTTGATGTTTCAGACATAGCTAAAGAAGGCGTTATGGTTGTCCTTGGCCTGGGAAGCTATCTTTACTTCTAAATTTACTTTGTTGGGCTCAATTAGTCTTCTTAGCTGCCTCTTCAGTTTGGGGAAAGAGTTTTTTTCTTCTTTTGTGTTACACTTCCTGATTTCAGCTATGACTTTTTTATTTTATTGTACAACCTGGTGGTTTGTATTTTGAGTTAGTTTTAGGCTTACTTCTGGTTGTTACACCAGCATCTAAGCAGTCATTGGCAGGATTATACAGAGCATTTGTAAATAATTCTGCAAAGGTTGCTGTGTTATCTGGGTTTGGAGGGGCTTGAAATTTTTACAGGTTATCTCTTAATAGGATGTATTTTGCCTAGGAGTAGTTTATAACTGTTACAGGGTTTGCAAGAGTTACAGAACTGATTCTTATTTCGAAGGAGAGTGCTTTGTGGTTTGACCTTGCCTATGGACATGATACTGGTAGGGGATGCAGTATTCTCCCAGTTTTGAGAGTACCAGGTCCAGTATGTTAGTGTCTTTAGTAGGCATTTGCAGTAAGTGGACCAGGGTGTTTGTGTTTACCTAGCCTAAGAATCTCTGTACCAGCAAATTTGAGATTGTGTAAGATTCCCAGTTTAAAGAGAGATAATTAATATTCCACATGAGTCCCATGCTATTTGGTTGAATGGTGA
The DNA here is from genome assembly GCF_019279795.1 of Protopterus annectens. Taxonomy (NCBI): domain Eukaryota; kingdom Metazoa; phylum Chordata; order Ceratodontiformes; family Protopteridae; genus Protopterus; species Protopterus annectens. The sequence goes on from NC_056743.1 coordinate 1,754,742,980, forward strand.
GTGTCTCCAGTAGGTCTATTTATGAGCTGTGTCAGGCATGGGACATAAACGGTAACATACAGATTGCTAGGATATGATATGGAACTTTGTCTATTGTATCCTGGACGTGATGGAACTTCAGCCAGTCATCCTTTTTAACTAGCCTAGAGGTATGTTTTTATTGTTGTAGACTGAGAGACCTGCACATTTTGTCCCTGTTCATAGGTTCATTCATAGGTTCATAGATTAGTACTAGGCTATCTGCCTGTGTGGGCTATTTTAAGCCTAGCCAAGTATCTATTGTGAGCATCAAACCCTGCACCTTGTGTCTGTAAGGCAAACACTTTAACCATTAGGCCAACCTCCCACCCCTGTTGTGCAGTTGCTGGTCTAAATGTGTGGTAGGCACTGAAGCTTTGAACTACCAGGGTACTCTCTGCAGCTTTAAACCATGTCTTAATAACTGCACAGGTGTCTGCATTCTCCAAGATGAGTAGAGCTTCCAGGGAGTAGAGCTTGTTGTTGTTTAAACTCCTGGCATTCAGCAATAACACGTTTAGATTTCCTTGCGTAGACTTTGCTATGCTGGAAGGTCTGTCAATTTGCAAAATGTTAATGTGGCCACAGTTAAGCAACTTAAACTTAAAACATATAGTAATAATACATCCATGTTACTATACCACCCTCCAGTGATCAACCAAAAAATGCATTATGTTCTGTTTAAAATAAATGCTTATGTTTAAACAACTCTGAAATATTTATTATATAAATAAACTTGTAATCCCTTTTACATGCTAAAACCCAGAACAATAATACAATTGAAGTAAAATTGATATAATATGAAATAGAAAATAAAAAAATATTATTTTCTTTCTTATACCCGAAAAGCTTGTATCCTTGATTATAACCCAGCTGCTGTCAATTTAAGCAATGGTGCCAATTTCTACTTCAATTTTATTATTGTTTTAGGTTTTAGCATGTGAAAGAAATTGCAAGCTTGTTTATATAATAAATATTTTAGAGTTGTTTAAGCATAAGTATTTATTTTAAACAGAACATAATAATTTTTTTGGTTGGCCACTGTAGGGTAGTGTAATAACATGGCAATTTTATTATTAAAAGTTTTAAGTTTAACAGTTTTAGTATTTATAGCTATAATTCAAATCTTATGGTTTTATTTTTTTTTTGTTATAGTGTGAAATGGTACAAAACTTTTAACAATTATAAAGTTATTAGAATTGTTATTAGGCAACTCAGACCCTAGAATACACCAAGGTAAATTTGCTGGGCATTCCTATGCAACTGTTTATAAATTATTTATGTATGTAATTGGTTAATTCATGTTAGTATTTAAATTGTTGTAAATGGGAACAAGGTTATCTGATAAAATCTTAACGACTGGGACAAAAAACATGGTGATCAGGTTAAGCATGTAATGCTTTTATTATTTTTCTCAATAAAAGTTTAAGCTGGTCTTTTTGGTTAATATGGTTCCGAAGGGTTTAAGGGTCTGCAAATACCCTAATAATGTTACTGAAGAGTTGGCATTTCACACTGCATTGTTGAGTACATTTGACCATTGTGGTTTTGCTATTATGAAGGTGACAATTAAAACAATCAGACAGAGATGGATACGATTTATAAACAAATTGATAGAGTGAGTAATCAGATTATTAATGATCTATTATTCACTATACAGGAAGAAAAGAACAAGTATTTTTATATTGGGAAAAGGGCGAAAAAGCAGTATATCAGGTTAAAAGGAAAAATAAAAAAAAATTGAGGGAGATCTAGTAGAATACAAGAAACACAAAAACTACCCAAGGCCAAGACATTTTAGCGGCAATCATTTTAAGCTCGTAAGGACGAGTATTATTCATATCAAGCAAAAGGGAGAAAAGAACAAGGGGACAGGAAATAAAGGATGCTAGGAAGAACAATTTATAATGATTATGTGCAATTTGAGAGTTGAGAGATTAAGGACAAACAGAGCTAAGACTAAATGACCCTTCAGAGTTTCTCCCTTTAAGAAGGTCGGAGAGAATAAAAAATGACTTGTGAATTATTACCATCACATTTTCAACAGAGGAGCAAAGTAATAGGGATATCCTGAGAGGGAAGGAGAACGCTAGGAAGGAAATTCATTTTAACAAACAGGACAAGGAAATTATTAACTCATTACATCTGAGTGACGCCTCCAGGTGCATCTGCAGTTAATTCCTACTGACACCGCTAGGCGTCAAATACTGCTTGTTCATATTTGCATCAATAATTCTAAAAACTTGCTATGTGCAAGGTTTTAAAATATTTTATCTTAAAGCTTACACAATGGAAAACTCAACTACAGTACATTAATATTTGACTCTGCCTAGTGCAGGTAAATAGATATTAACTGTTGTTTTTAAGACTTTAATTTATATAGATAAAATTTTGACATTTTTCTAAATATCACAACAACCATGTAACACAGACAGAACTCCTTAGCCTCATATGAATGCTCTCAGCTAGATGATTACAATGCTGCTGACAGTATGTGTGTAATTTGAGTGGTTGCAGAGATATTGTATTTGAGTTTGCCATTTATTTTTCTTTTATAACGCCTATGAGTCCAGAAATATGAACATTGGAAGTTACAGTGCAAATTTCTGAGTTAAGATAAATAACTGCACTTATTCTTACAAAAATTAAAACATTTTTACCTATAGTAATGTGGAATTGGACACTACTTGCTTTAGTTTTTTTCATAAAAGGTTTCAAATTTGTACCAAGTAAGAGAAGTGATATAAATATGTTCATTACTGATCTTAAAATGTTCGCTAGAAAAAAGAACTTGGAAATTATTTATGTGAAGTTGTTCAATCTCGCCATTCATTCATCGCTGATGGGTTTGGAGTCGATCCTCGGCTCCGACACGGCCGACTAGCAAGCTCAAAGTTCTCCAGTAGCTCGAGACCCCACCCCTTATCTCATAATGCACTGCTGGAACGATCTCAGATCTAATTTGCCACGGCACAGATCTTTTGGTTTCCAGCTTGGCTCGAGACTTTATTGGGAGTTTTTCAACTTTCAGCAAGTTATATTTTTTCTTTTTTATATTCCCTTGTTCAGTTCTTAGTAGCAGATATACTAGATAGTAGACAGTAGTTTTTTTCTGAGTTTATACACCTTCCTCAGTATTATCTATCTTGTCGTCGGCCTTTTGGCCTTAGGATTAGTGATTACTCAGTGATCCCTTTTGGGACTGTAGTTTTGGAATCTCTAATTACTGTTTGTAATTATTCAGTTGTTAGTGCCCTTTTTGGGCTGTGTGTGTGTGTGTGTGTGTGTGTGTGTGTGTGTGTGTGTGTGTGTATGAGTTACTTAGTTTAAAACAGCTCATAGTTAAACAGTGTGCTTGAGATGTGTAATGTCTGAAGATAAGGACAAGCATCCAAAGTCTGGGTTTAAAAAATGCCTAGACTGCGGACAGAAAATGTCAGTCACAGATGCCCATGTGCAGTGTGTTTACTGCTTGGATGAGGTACATCTGCAAGAGTCTTGCAGCATATGTCATTCCTTTTCCACAAGAGTGTTAGCTGAAAGGAAGAGGAAATTGATTGATAGGGGTATCATTAAATACCCCTTTTCTGAGGCATTGTCTGACCAGGATGGAGCCAGTAAATCATCTAAATCTTCTAAGTCTTCCACTGATTCTAGATCCGAAAAAGGAAAGAGGTCAGAGAGTCTGGTGACTTCGGCTGCACTGCCCTTGGAGCCGACAGTCTGCTCTTTTCAGAACCGGGACACGGCTTTGGAACCGGTGGCCAAAAAAACTTACTTCCATATTGCTCCAATCTGCTCCATCTGTCCACTCTTCCAGGTCCTCTGTCAGCTTATCTGATCTGGATATGGACCGGCTGGTTCAGAAACTCTTAAAGGCACCAGGCCTAGTTAAATTGCTATCGGCTCAGACACAACCGTCGGAGCTGAAGACCACTACCTTTGAATTGTCTGCTCCTCCTCCGAGCCATATCAGTCCTTTGGAGCCGGAGGAGGCCAACCTGATGATTGTGGAACCCTTGGAGCTGACACCTACTCCAGTGTCGTTGGCTCCATCTACTCAGATGTTCTCTGTGCCGACCAGGGACTCTAGGAGCTGACACTCTCCAGTCGGGTCCAGGGAGGATAGCTGCACCGACTTGTCAGTGCCGACCCTTCTTCTTGGGACCTTGGCTCGGGTGAGCTTGGCTCCTACCTTGGGTTCAGAGCCCATGGCTTTGGTGCGGGAGGAGATTGTGGCTCCATCGGAGCCATCGACTCCTTCTCATTGGAGCTGAGGTGCATTCGATGCCATGAGGTGAGTGCTGTCTCCCAAGACTTCCTCATCTCAAGGTCTGGCCTCTTCTTCCCCTAAAGTGCCTGTGTCTGTTTCTGTTTCCTCCAGTCCTCCCAAGCGTAGAGACCCAGAGCCTTAGGTAGCCTCACAGGGCACTCCCTGCTCTTCTGAGACCTCTCCAGAAGTTCCCCCTAAAGAGGTTCCCAGGAAGAGATTATGCAAGAGGAGGCATTTGGACTCCCCCCAGGAGTCTGTCACATCGGACACTGACCTGGATGAATCAAAAGGGTCCCCCTGATCCCCCTCTGAGGGCATCTCCTTTGCGGAGATTCTTGAAATCCTTAGGCAGTGGGGTGATTGGCAGTCCAAGAGCCCTACTGAGGATGAGTCAGTTCTCCTGAAGGCGTTTGGGTCTCAACCTTCCACCTCTTGGGTATCTCCACCCTATGATGAACTTATGGATCTGGTCTCTCGTAGCATGTGGGAGTCTCCAGAATCTATGGAACCTGTTCCTAGGTGGCCTAATAAGTTTATTTCAGACCCTGTGGATAAGTCCTTTTTGACCAAGGGAGTCCCTGTTGATGCCGTGGTGGTGGTGGCAGCCACCAAAAAGGAAATGTCTGAGACTTCCTCATCTATTCATCCTCCTAACAGAGAATCTAGAATCATGGATAGATATGGGAAATGCATGTTCAGTTCAGCGACTTTCTCACTCGGATCACTGAACTACTTGACACATTTTACCAGACTGCAGAGAGATCTCCTTAAGGAGTTGGTTGATACTCTTCAGGGTGCTGTAGCTTCAAGTGTATCTGATAAGATTGCCACTTATCTCTCTACCCTCAATTCAATAGTGAACTCATCCATGCGTCTCATGTCATACGCAGTTGATGGTTTGAGTAGAGCCACAGGTACAGGAATCACTCTCCGTAGGCATGCCTGGATTCGACTCTTCAAGTCTTCTTTTACTAATACCCCATTTGATGGCTCATCTTTGTTTGGGCCAAAGGGGAAGGAGACTTTGACCAGGTGTGAGCAAGAAGGAAAGACTCTGTCTGCCATCGGAGTCCGTTTTTCAACCCCCACTCGACCCTTTCCCAAAGGTCAGAAGGGAGGAAAGATGTGGTTCCGAAAAGCCCAAGGAGCCTTTCAAGACACACATGGAGAGCCCCCATCCAGAGGCAGAGGAGGGGGTTTCAATGGAAGACACCACCCTCACGGCAGAGGGGGTCCGGAACACCAGGGTGACAGAGATCACTTCTCTGGTCAATCCTACCAGTGCTCCTGAAGGGAGGCCCAGCTGTCCTACTCTGGAGGCAGTCGGAGGTCGCTTATCTTTGTACTCCAAAGCCTGGCTAAATATAACAAATGACAGTTGGGTACGAAGTATCATTTCCAGAGGGTACTTCATACCATTCTCCACCCAGCCTCTTCCCGTCAAAAAAATCCCCGACGTTCCACCCAGTCACATAGGACAAGCAGCAATAAAGGTACGCCGATTTGTAGAAAAAAAGAGTCATCCAGCCAGTCCCAGCAGACCAGACAGGATTCGGAACTTACTCAAGGTTCTTTTTGGTTCCAAAGAAAAGAGGGGACTGGAGACCCATTTTGGATCTCAGCAGTCTCAACCAATTTGTGAGAAAAGAGAAGTTCTGAATGGTCATGCTACAGTCCATACTCCCCTTGTTGGGGAAGGACAATTGGATGTGCTTGATCGATCTCAAGGATGCGTACTACCACATAAAGATGGCCGAACCATCCAGAGATCACCTGCATTTCAGGCTGGGAGCCAATCATTATCAATTCCAAGCTCTGCCCTTTGGTCTCACTACAGCCCCCAGAGTGTTCACCAAGTGCATGGCAGTAGTCACGGCTCACCTGAGGTGTCTAGGATTCCAGGTGTTTCTGTATCTAGAAAATTGGTTCCTTATCTCCACCACCAGGCATTAACTTCTTCAAGCGAGAGAGGCTACTCTGACACTCTGCGATCAGCTAGGCATTACAGTCAACTTCAAAAAGACTGCCTTGTTGCCATCACAGCATATAATTTTTATAGGGACAGAACTAGACACGTCAACCACCACTCTCCACCTTCCGCCAGAAAGAATCTCTATTCTTCACCAACACATCATGTCCCTAATATCAAAGATCAGAGCACCAGCAGCAGAGGTATTGAAAGTTCTAGGATTGATGGCAGCAGCTATTCTAGCAATCCTGTTAGCAAGGATGCATATGAGAATCCTTCAATTGCTTCTATTCACACAACTGTCTTACCAAGAACTTCCAATGAGTCACATAATCCTGATAACAAATTCCTGCAAGAAGGATCTTCAAGTGGTGGTTGACGTCTCTTCATGTCACAATAGGATGTCCTTTCATGCTTCCCCCTCCAGTTGCCACTGTGACCACGGTCGCTTCACTGATTGGGTGGGTGGGGTGGGGGGCTATTTCAGGGAAAGACTGCCCAAGGCACATGGACAGATCAAGAATCACATCTGCATATAAATGTCCTGGAGATGAGAGCAGTACTTCCAGTGTTGCAATACTTTCAGTACTCTCTTCCCCTAGGGACAATTGCAATACAGACAGACGACATGTCAGTGGTGTGGTATCTGTACAAACAAGGCGGGACCAAGTCTTATCTCCTTTGCCGAGAAGCCCTCAGAGTATGGCTGTGGGCACTGTCATCCCAGTGCTTTCTGTTGGCAATGCATATTCCAGCTGAATCCAACGTAATAGCAGACAGACTGAGCAGAGCAATCTTGTTTCCCCATGAATGGTCCCTCAAACAAGAGATTGCAGACAAGATTTTCTGCAAATGGGGCCAGCCTTCTTGCAATCTCTTTGCCAGTCACATCAGCAACAAATGCAGGAGCTATTTTGCCCTAATTCTCATGCCAAGTTACTCCCCGAGGGATGCTCTTGTCCACGATTGGCCCCCGGGTCTCCTCTATGCATTTCCACCAATTCTCCTGATATCCAAATTCTTACAGAAAGCAAAGTTGCTGGGATGGACAATCATCCTCATAGCCCCTCATTGGCCTTGGCAGATTTGGTTCCCGTTTCTTTACCATCATATTCTAGAAGATCCATGGATCCTGGACCCAGTTTCGGACTTGTTGACACATCATATTCTGGAAGATCCATGGATCCTGGACCCAGTTCCGGACTTGTTGACACATCTGTCAGGGGATTTTCACCCGTCATTGCAGACACTGAAACTAACAGCTTGGCTGCTCCAATTCCCCGCATAGCCAGGTTCTATAATCTTTCCCATGACACTAGCCAGATTTTGTTGGCTTCCCACAAACCTTCCACCAGAAAATTGTATCATAGTAAGTGGAAGATATTTTCCATTTGGGCTTCTTCCCACAACATTGACCCTTATCAAGCCTCATTGTCTTCTATCTTACAATTCTTGACAGAAATCTTCAACAAATGAGCAGTGACAGCTACAGTACGAGTACAATTAGCTGCTATATCTAATTTCCATCTAGGAATTGATGGTTTGAATATTATGGCTCACCAATTGTCTAAAGCTTTTCTAAAAGGTTCCTTCCACACAAGGCCTCCAGTGAAGACACCTTATTCCCCCTGGAATTTGAATTTTATGTTATCTAGTATCATTCTTCCTCCCTTTGAGCCTGCATCATCTTGTGAACTTAAATTCTTGTCATGGAAAACTATCTTCTTAGTAGCCATCACTTCAGCCCGCAGTGTGTCAGAGCTCCAAGCCCTTTCCATCAAGCCCCCTTACATGGTCTTCCATGCTGACATAGTATCTCTCAGAACTAATCCATCCTTTCTGCCCAAAGTATGTTCTGAGGTTAGCATTAATCAAGTCATTGAGTTGCCCGTTTTCTTCCCTAATCATACCAACAAATTGGAATATATGTTGCATAAACTCGATGTTCATAGACAACTTCAATTTTATTTGAACAGAACCAAAGACATTAGGAAATCAGATCAGATTTTTGTGTCCTTTTCTGAGACCAGGAAAGTTATACCAGTTGCTAAAACAACCCTGTCTAAGTGGCTGTCTGATTGCATCACCTATACATATGCTTGTCATAATATGCCATTGTCTAGTAAGGTAAAGGCTCATTCAACCAGAGCAGTTTCTGCCTTGTCAGCCTTTCAAGCCAAATTGCCTTTGAATAACATCTGTGCAGCAGCCACCTGGTCTAAACCTCACACTTTTATAACTCATTACAAAGTGGATAAGGCCTCCAGGGACAGGGCTTCATTTGGTTCTACGGTTCTGAAGAGTGTACTCCCGTGAGCCACCCAAGATCAGGGTGCTAGGGACGCTACCCATCAGTGATGAACGAACAGTGAGATTGAACGACTTCACATAAAAAAGTTATGTACTCACCATAACGTTCCATGTGAGTTGTTCCATCTCGCCTTCATTCTCACATCCCTCCCTCCTTCCCCCTCCTGGCTGGCAGTTGACCTGGAGGCTGTCCTCATCCTGGTTTTTCAATGTGTCTTCATTCCTAGGCAGAATAATTATTGTACTATTATATGGTATGCACAAATAAGATCTGAGGTAATTCCAGCAGTGCATTATGGGATAAGGGGTGGGGTCTTGAGCTACTGGAGAACTTTGAGCTTGCCAGTCGGCCGTGTCGGAGCCGAGGATTGGCTCTGAACCCATCAGTGATGAATGAAGGCGAGATGGAACAACTCACATGGAACGTTATGGTGAGTACATAACTTATTTTTTTCTAAGATGGATAAAGTAAAGCAATCTGAAGTGGTTCTTAAAAGAAAAAGTACTTACAACCTCATCTTCACCCTCAGTTAAAAAAACTTTGAGGTGATAGTGGAAAAAGAAGAAAGATACTGGATAAGAATAAGGTGGGTCTAAATCTCTCTAGTGAAGAAAGGCAATTATTATATAAATTAAGTAATAATAAAGTAATGAGGCCAGATAAATGGGAAGGGACATTTTTAATGGTTAACATGATTTATGTAGGCAAGATGATGGATATTTTATCTAAGCATGTCAGAGTCTCCAAAAATGAAATTAATATTGCTTATTCCAAAATAGACTGTGCTTTGAGTGATATGTTAATGGAAGATTTAACTGATCTTGACCCCTATAATTTTTTAAGAATGGAGAAACCCATTATACCATCAATATTTGGAATCCCAAAAGTGAAAAAATGCACAGAGGACCCACCGTTAAGGCCACGGTCGGTAATGGGTGTAAAACACACCCAATAGTGAAATATATTGTTCTAAATTTAAAGAAAATGTGGACTCAGCAGAAAGGCTTTCTTAAAGATTCATGGGATTTCCTTATGTTATTAGAAAATAAATATTTTAACACAAATATTATTTTTGTCACTGTTGACATTATATAATTTATTTTCTGTCATTCCACACAGGCTAGGGTTAAAATGACTAGAAGAACCCATGGTTGAGAAGGGTATATTTAATTTTAGGGATTTTCGAGTTCTCCTAGAATTAATGGAAATAGTGCTCCAAAATAATTTCATTTTCTTTGAAGGACAGTTTTTTAAGCAAGTTAGTGGGGCAAGCAAGCTGTTCTCCCAGCTATGCTAACACAATTTTACTTGTATGGGAGAGTACATATGTATTTAATTCCCCTTATGTGCAATACTGGAGTTTATACAAGAGATTTGTGGATAATATTTGTATATTTTGGAATGGTATGGAAGATAAGTTGATGTAGTTTTTGGAGTATATTGAACAAACCACTCAGTTCTTAAAATTTGCTTAGAAGATTGATAGATCAAAAGTTAACTATTTATGATGATTAACTATTATGTGAGACTGTAACTTGTATGTTAACACAATATGTTTGAGCATATACTATAACTTAGTTGTCTTTATCTGTTTGTAAGTTTGGAGCTTTTCTCCCCGGGCCTCCACTGAAAATGGACATGTATCCAGTTGGACTATCCCGGTCAACAAATGTAAAATAAAATAAAAGAAATAATAAAAATAAAAATTTATATGTGACTATTTATAATATAGAGGAAAAACAGGAATTTAAGTCCACAATCCAAAGAAAAGAAACATTTTCCAATTCTTATTTTTTGTTTTTTATGAGTGTGCACCTGTACAAACAAAAAAGGAGTATCCTTAAAGGTCAGTTTATAAGAACATCCAGGATGACCTCAGAAGAAGAGGATTTTCACTTGGAATGTGAGAAATTAAAGGATGTGTTTATTGAGAGAAGATATCCAACCAAGTTACTTGTGGAGGTTATGAAGAAGGTTAAAGAGGCTAGAAAGGATAAATACTTTCCAATATTAGGGAAAAACAGCAAAGAGGTTAGGGGGAGTAACAACAATGGAGTGAACAGGTCTCAGGATTATGATGAAGAGGGTGTAGAGTACAATGGAGCCTTTTTAATGAATTATAATAAAGGTGCTAATATTATGTTGCGCCTTTCGACTTTTCCCGGTTAGGGGTTGCCACAGCGGAACTCCGGTCTGCTAATGATTGGCAGTAGATTTTAACTTGCCGAGTTGCCAGCTCTGACGCACAACCTTCAACGAAGGTACGTCCATTCACGCATGTCTCCACACAGAAGACGCTTTAGTTGAGAATCAAACAAGACAACGTCTTACTGTGAGGCAACAATGCTACTGCAGCACCACCACCGCAGTACTAAAGGTGCTAATATTATAAAAAAGCATTATTAATACCTATTGGGAGTTAATTAGGAGGTTTGTTGATTTAGATACTGTATTTAAAGGACCTATAAAATTAATTTTAAAAGTGGCTCAAGTGGTGCATTGGTTTTGTTGTCACCTCACAGTAAGAGGTTCTCCGGTTCGATTCTCGGCTGGGGTGCCTTCTGTGTGGAGTCTGCATGTCTTCCCTGCGTTCATGTGGGTTTCCTGCGGGTACTCCAGTTTCCTCCCACTTTATAAAGACATGCGTCTGGAGCATTTCTCCCTGGGCCTTCTCTGAAAATTGGCTTAGTTCCAAGTCAGACTTTCCCAGTAAACAAATGTTAAATAAATAAAGTATTAAAATATATTGGAAAATTACAATAGTGGAAATTATAGGAATAGAGCAGGGAAGATTGGAATGTATAAGTGTGGTAGGTATACTTAATGTAATTTTATCAGTAATAAAAGTGATATTTACATTCCTAGTAGAGATAGGCTGATACAGGCCAAATGTTACAGTAATTGTGAGAGCAAAGGGGTTGTCTATTTGGCTACCTGTGCAGCATGTAGGGATTTTATGTAGGAAAAAATTAAAGAGCCCCAAAACTTAGAACATACAGACATTGCTATGACATTAAAAATAAGACTATTAACAACAGTCTGTACAAACACACCTTAAGGTAAGGAAGCCAAGTTGTCATTCTTTGTGCTTGAAGTAGTAACAAGTGATGTTAGAGGAGGGCTCCAGGAAGAAAAAATAGAGTATCAGGAAATTTACTGGCAGTTAGTTTTACAAGGAAACCTGGCTCCCGATCTCAACAAAAATATCTCCCTGGCGCCAGTGCTTAAATTGAGAGCAGCTAGTGTACAATCAAGGATACAAGCTTTTCAGTTATAAGAAAGAAAATAATATTTTTTATATATTTTATTTCACATTATATAATTTTTACTTCAAATTTTATTATTGTTCTAGGTTTTAACACATGAAAGGCGTTACAGGTTTATTTATGTAATAAATATTTTAGAGTTGTTTAAACATAAGCATTTATTTTAAACAGAATATAATCCATTTTTTTGGTTGGCCACTGGAGGGTAGTATAGTAACATGGATGTTTTATTATAAGTTTTCAGTTTAATAGTTTTAGTATTTCTAGCTATAATTCAAGTTTTATGGTTTCAGTTGTTTTTTTGTAAAAGTGTGAAATGGTGCAAAAATATTAACAATTATAAAATTATTAGAAATGTTATTAGGCAACTCAGACCCCAGAATACAGTAAGATTAATTTGCTGGGCATTTTCTGTAATTGTTTCAAGTATGTAATTGGTTAATTTATGTTAGTATTTAAAGTGTTGTAAGTGGGAGCAAGGTTGTCTGATGAAGTCCAAACGTTTGGGATGAAAAATATGGTGATTAAGTTAAGCATTTAATGTTTTTATTATTTTTCTCAATAAAAGTTTAAGCAGGTCCTTTTGGTTCGTGGTCTTTCATTCCTGCACCTCTACAGTATCTTTTACTTTTATTTTGAGTTGGTTCATCAGTGCTTGAGACACTGGTTTCCATGTTTTATTTTTATTGACATGACTAGAATCCTTTCAGCTCAGTTTACTAAGGAACCTTTAAAATCGTCCTTGGACATGGAAGGAGCTGATTTTCAGGGTATGACAAAGTAAAAAAAGGCATTGTTAGTCCAAGCTGGTGTTATTTCTGAGATCAAAAGCTCAGACATTTCTTAGCTGGAAAATTTCTCCTAACAAAATAAGAAGATCTCAGTTATATGATTTCAAGTCTGTACTTAAATGGTGATTAGATTATGAAGATCAACGTACTGAAAGTAAAATGATAGAAATGTTGGCCATTTAAAATGTGAACGATATTTGCCTGCTTTTTTACGAAAGTGAATGTTTCAGACTTAAAAGACATTGAAAATATTCTACTAGCAGAGAGAGAGAATGTTTTGCAACAAAACTATGTTTAAAACATAGAAATATCGACATACAATAAACCATATATTAAATTCTGATAATAAACAAAAAGCAGACATTCAGAGTTCCATACTTCTGAGTTGTATAAGACACCTATAGTGACCCCAAAAATGATCACCATTATACTCGAGTTTTATAGGGAAGTATGTAATGGAGGTAGTTTGCCACACCTTCTTTCTGTAACACTCATACACTGATTGCACTTTTAATGACAATTTAGATTCAGCTATTTCCCCACTGCATGTTTTAGGAAGTTGGAGGAAAGTGTACCTCGCAGTGAAAACCCAAACACAGGGAGGACAAGCAGACTCCACACAGAATACACTCCAGCTGAGAACCAACTGTAGACGTTCTCAGTTTTAAATGCAGAAAAGGGGATTGGATTTTGTAATAGGAAGAATAACACTGTTGCACCTGTGAAAACTGTAACCACTGAAAAGCATATTATTAATGTTATGGCTATGGATTATGATGGACTGCCTGCAAGAATTATAGAATCATCTTTTGTTGTGTTCCAGCACCCCTAATTAAGTATAGTGTCTTACCTAATGACAGGAAGCGTCAGAGATCCCTAGATTAAGGCAGTAGGGTCACATCTATAAGTTTGTGTGTAAAAAGAACTTTACTAAAAAAAAGTAGTGTGTTTTCAGAGATAGAAAACAGCATCCTATTACTCCAATTGCAGTGATATCCATGGTAACACAGGATATGATAGCAGTAAAAGATTTTCTTCACTCTAGATTGGCAGATGCAACAGGAAGAAGGTTTTCCTTTTGCTGGGGTGATTTATTAGAGTGGCAAGATGAAGCAACAAGTAAATACGCCTACAGATACACCTTTGTCTATACTAGAAATGGGAGCTTGGCTACCAGACATACTCATAAGAGTATATGAATCAATGAAGATGAAGCAATAGTGTTAGAAATCCACAAAGTTGTTACATTTTGGCTATTGTTATGGTAAGAACATGTACTATTTAAAGGGATATGTCAGCAAATTCTTAAGGCAGAGAGTTTTGATGAGTACCGTCATGTGATGGACCCTGTTTTTAAAAATCATGATGACACTGATATGTTGTTGTTGTCTTTCGGCTTTTCCCAGTTAGGGGTAGTCACAGCGGAACTCCAGTCCGCTAATGACTGGCAGTAGATTTTCACGAACGCCGAGGTGCCAGCTCGACATCCAATCTTCAATGAAGGCACGCCCATTTATGCATATCTTTTGAATGCCCACCCAACCACGAGGAGGACAGCAGACTCCACACAGAAGGCACTCCCTGCACTCCAACCGAGAATCGAATGGGAGAACCTCTTGCTGTGAGGTAACAACGCTACCACTGCACCACAGTGGAAGTCATGATGACACTGATATAAAGACTGTATTTTATATGTCCTATACCATGGAGAGAGGCATGTTAACAGATAAAAAAGAAGATTGGGTGCTCAGGTCCCAGGATGGAAAAAAAGTATGTAGTGATGCCAAGACTGGAAAAAATGGTGGTGTAGAATCCTCACAAAATGGAAACATTCCTACCACAGGTTAGGCCAGGCTCAGAAGATGATGTCTCCCCCGTGGCAGAAAGAAGTACTCCACAAAAAACACAAAAACTGACAGGCCAATAAAAAGGTATAGGGTGGCAAAGTGGACTGTTGGTAAGTAATAAATTATTTATTATTATCCAAGAAGCCAGAATTTCCAGACAAATGATATACAAAAAGAATAAGACAGAAATTAATGGAAAGAAAAATACTTGCACATGAAAAGCTGTCAGAAACTTCAAACAAAAATTTATATGCATTAATACAACAGATTAATAAAAAAAACATTGCATAAGATGAAGAAAAAGAAGTGGCAGAAGTATAAAAATGTAAAGAACAAAACCTAGAGATTTTTGAAAGGTATAAAATAGAAACATGGACATGGGAAACAAAAATAAATCTGGTTTGATGGACTATTTATACAAAGGAGAAAGCCAAACTAATCAATACAAAAAGCAGCTGCAATGCTATTTGAAAGAAATACAGCTATAGGCACCAAGATATGGAGAATTTCACAGTAGAAAAATACAGAAACAAAGGGGGTATGTAGAAAAGAGAATTAGTAAAGTAGAAACTGAAGTTATGGTTTATCTGTGAAATGATGGACTTAATGTGGGGAATTTAACACTGTTAATGTCACATCATGAAGAAACAATGTGCCCCCATATTAAGGAGCAGCAAGTGGTGGTGGTGGGGGGCATCTGAATAAGATTTGCCACATGATGATGCTCTGGAGCCTTCTGTAAGAGACTGGTGTGACAGTCCAGTTGAAGTTGCACAGCAAGGGTAAGAGTCAAGGGAAGGAGTAGGAAACAGTAGCAACTCTGACACAGGTACTGCTGCAAAGTGATGGCCAATGGGCTCCCATATGAAGCAGTAGCAGAATAGGCAGAGTATATCTGAAGACAGTATGTCAAAGGAAGATGTTCTTGAACTTTCTGTAGAACACTCACAGGAAACAGAGAGCAAAAAGATACTCTCACTTGATTTAAAGGAGATGGATGGAAATATTTGGGTTGATGGAATAAAATAGATTACAGAAAGTAAATAAGATAAATAAGTACCAGAATGTTAAAAGACTGGTAAAAATGATGAACACAGCATCCAGGACTATTAACAGACATTCACAAGATATAACAGAAATGAGTAGGATACATTACTGTCCAGCTACACTAGTAACGAGTAAAGCATTATCACAAAAATACAGAGTATCAAATGAAACGAAGGGAACAAGTAAAATGCACTATGGAAAACTATAAAACAATAAAGACAAGAAGCATCACCATTGTCTTTATTGTTTTATAGAAAAGGAGACAGATCATCAAAAATACTTAGTAAGATAGATATGATAAAAGCACTATCAAAACAGACCAGGATCTAGCATACACTATTGTCAATAATAAACTAAAAATATCAGCACATGCAGAAAAAAATGGAAGATATTGGGATAAGAAGAAAATAAACATTTCATTGATGACCAAAAAACTTTTATATATAACTTCGAAACAAAGCAAAAGTTAGAGAAGCACCAGAAAAAAAAATATTTACAAAGACCGTGTTGAACATAAATGAATATGCTAATTGATAAAAGAGTTAAAAGAAGCAGTAAGGAAGTCTAATGTACAGGATATGAAATGGGAGACATTGAGAGAAAGTTAATAAAACTCTTAACTGAAAAACCCCAGGCCTAGATATAATACCTAACTTCTGGCTAAAGGTGTTACCATCTTCATGTAAAGATTTAGCATTGAGTGAGAATTACTTATATGGGCATCTCAAACAGAGATCCAGTCTGGTTAAGAACAGGAAAAAAAATCATACCTGTTCTTAAGAGTGAACCTGCAAGCCATTCTAAGAAGTGTAGAGCAATAATGAGTTGCTTTCTATACTGGAACTGATGCAGGCAGAGTTTATAGCCATTTAAAAAAAAAATGGATTCATTAATTTGTTGCTAAATAAAGCCATAATTGAGAGTTTTATAAAGGGAAATAATCTAGGTATGGCATGGATAGATTACAAAAAAAGCAACTGATAGTATCTCACATTCATGGATAAAGGAAAACTTACAATATATAAGATACTGTCTACATTGATCAGTTATATTATATTGACCTTGTATTAGTTATTATCCCATGGATTAAAATGTAATGGGTGGGGGTATTCTCTGGTGATTCTTTGTTACCGCTGAGGTTTTTTCTTGCTCTTAACCTGTTAAGCTTTTTACTTAACAGATTCTTCTATGGCTATAATTTTACTCAGAGAATCCAACCTTGTTTAAACACTTCCCATGTACTTTTCCCACATGACATAAAACTGTATAGTTCATCAGAGGAGGGGTTAAAAGCACAACTACAAGTGGTTAAAACTTTCTCAGATGACATAAGAATGGCATTTGGTCCTGATCAATGTGAAAAAGCAACATTTGTAAAATGAAAGCTACTGCACCAAGAAAATATAAACCTGGCAAAGAATTGTGAGCTTGAACAGAATGGGCTGTATAAATATTAAGGAGTAGAGGAAAACTCAATAAAAGACATAAACAAATGAGAATAAAGCTTAGTAAGGAATACTTCTGAAGGCTAAAGCTAATACTAAATAATGCCCTGTCATCTAAGTATAATGTCCAAGCTATAAATCAATTTGGTCTTCCTTTTCTAACTTACAGTTTTGGGTGATTGACTGGCCCCAAAAATTATTGGATCAATTGAACAAGAGAGCAAGAAAAATAGTTCATGCTTATCAAATGATATATGAACATCAGTGGATACCAAGGACACATATTCCTTGCTGTGAAAGAGGTATGGGCCTCTTTGAAATTGACTACATGTATAGATCTGCAATCATGGAACTACCTCATCAGATTCAAATACAGTGGAAGTTTTAAAGTGGAGGTGAAGTCTAAGATGACATCTTTGCTTAATTTATCAGAAGCATTTTGGTATCAAGTGGGAATGGAAATCATACCAGAGGTAGATAAAAATCAGACAGGAAATGAATGCACCAAAAAAAAAAAAAAGAAAGAACATAAGGAATAGAATCAGATAAGACAGAAAAAAAAATCAGAAAATCCACAAATACAGTGGCAAGTAAAGGGACCTCCTGGCACAACCTCATGTTGACCAAGATTTGATGCTGGAATAGTTAAGAAGAGGTGAACTGAAACCAAAAGATGAACAGCTTATAATGATGGCCCAGGATATTGGACTATCTACATCTTGGTTTACAAAGTCCATTGAAAAGGTGAGAGAAACAGACAAATATAAGTTCTGTAAAGAATAACTGGAACAGTCACACATCTTGTTGCTGTGTGTGATACACTCAAAGTAGAGTGCCTGTACAACTGAAAGGCACTATATTGTGGCAAGACTGTTACACTGGGGATCATGCACACATTACAGTACAGAAGTAGGTGAGAAGCACTGGAAACCTGAACCACAAAGCTTTATAGAGGATGATGAAGTTAATATCACATGGGATCATCCATTAGCAACTGTTCAAAAACAGATGAGAGAAAAACAGCTATAGTAGTCCATAAAAAAGACAAAAGTAGTGTTTTTTTAAACAAGAAACAGCTTTATTTAATTATCATTTATGACATAAACAATCATACATTTATATAAATGAAAACAAACCACATTGACATAATCTTAGTTGCAAGCATTTAACATCACAAATCATATTGATATATTCCCATCTGCAAACATTATACATCACTTATAATCTAACAAATCATTGTCAGTCAAACATTACATAGCTTATTCATGTCCTGTCCGCTTTTAAACCCCCTCATTCCTCCCCTGTATGTATTGTTCTCACAATTCCCATTTTTCCTAAGTAATTTGCTTCTACCCTTTTCTAAAGATTTAATTTCCAGCTGTTTTATCTCTGTTACTATATTGACTACTTCAAATACAGTTGGTTTAGACTTTGATTTCCATTTTCTAGTAATTGTTTTATTGGCAGCCACCATCATTAGAATCAACAAGCTCTTACTATGTCTAGGCAATTCCGATTCTTTATCATAGCTCAGAAAAATCATTTCCCTAGTTACACCACTTTGCTCACCCAATATCTCTGACAGAGTAGTCTGCAGGGATTCTTTAAAGTCTGACAACTCATTATACTCCCAGAAAATATGTCATTTACCTCTTTCTTCCCCATCACACCTCCAGTATTTGCTGTCTACCTGAGGAAAAATACTCTTGAGTCTACTTGGGTATAAAATATGCATACATTTCCAAGCAAAACCCGCAAATATTCTAGATATTGTTGCATACTTGGGAGACATACCTACATATATCCCCCCATTGTTTCTTTGGGAATTGCTTATCCAGTCTTTGTTCCCAATCCCTTCTAACCTCATCTGATAGATTCTTATAGTTACCATGCAATATTTTATATGCTCTACTAATTATTCCTTTTTTAACAGTAGCTTCTGATCTAGATTCTAAATTTGAAGCTATCTCAAAGTGTTCCACAGCACTGTAATGTCACTTTCTGGTTTTGTCAGGTATAAAATAATATCATCTGCAAATAGAGCCAGATTTTCTTGACTACCATACCAATTATATCCTTGAATTTCTGAGTCCCTTATTTTCTTTGCCAGTGATTCTACATATAATCAAATAACAATGGGGAAAGAAGACACTGCTTGGTTCCTCTGATCAAGAAGAAATTATCAGAGAACCCCACCCACTTTAATTTTTACCTCTAATTCCTTATAAATCCTCCTAATCAACCTTATAAATTTATCAGGGAATGCAAACGTTTCCATTGCCCTGCTCATAAAGTCCCAACTTCCTCTGTCAAATGCTTTCTCTGCATCAAGACCCACCAACAGCAGTAGTATGTTCTTAAATTCTGCTTCTCTCTGGATCATCAGTGTTCTGTAAATGTTGTCAAATATCTACTTCCCCTCCACAAAACCACATTGATCAATAACTATCAATTTTGGCATCACATTTGCCATTCTTTTAGCCATTATAAACATAAACACTTTATAATCATGGTTTAGTATTGAAATAGGCCTATATAAAGCTGGAACTGATGAATTTTTACCCTCTTTAGGTATTATAGCTACCACTGCTTTCATGCAGGATGTTTATACTTCTATTCCTCTTAAAGTACTGTTAAACAAAACCTTCCAGATCTTTATCAGTTTTTCCCTCCACAGGATTCTATTTCTGGGGACTTTCCTGTAGATTGATTATACTTCATCATTTTTATTTCATTCCCTCCTATTCTGTTAGTAATTGAGCCTAATCTACCTCAAACCTTGGCAAATTTAAATGTTAAGTTGTCAATCTCACCTTCATTCTTGCTAGATGGGTTCGGAGCTGAACCTCGGCTCTGACTCGGCCGAATACTAAAGCTCGAGAGCTATTTTTACCGGCTCGAGGCTACCCTATGTCCCATAATGCTAGGCAAAATATACCCAGATCTCGTTTGCCGCTTAGCTGCGAGGTTGTGTTTTCACCAGCTCCAGGTCGTATATTTTTATTGATAACTTTTGAGGTACTTTTTAGTCAGTTTTTTATCCCTTTTTGTTCCTTTAGTATCAGTGTAGTTAGAGACTAGTCTTTCCTCTCCCTTTTAGTTGAAAATCTCCCTTTTTCTCCACCGTTAAGGTGGTTGGGCCTCTGACCCTCCCCTTGTAGTACAGTTTTCCCCTGGTTGTTCTGTGTGTGTGTGTGTGGAATTCTGTCCTTCTACTTAGTGGTAGTTCCCTTTTTTATAGTAATTGTTATTATAGTTTAGGGTATTGTGTGCTGTTTTTGTTCAGTATGTCTAAGGATACTAAGGTATCGGGTTTCAAGAAGTGTGACTTGTGCTGTCAGAAGATGTCTCTGACAGACAGTTACACTTCTTGTGTGTATTGTTTGGGCCCTCTGCGCCTGCAGGACTCTTGTTCCATCTACCATGCTTTTAGCCCCAGAGTCCTGCAGGAGGGCAGAAACAAACTTATACTTAGAGGCTTGTTAAAGCCTGAAGATTTCCCGGCTAAGACTATGGTTGGGAAACCTTCAAAGCCCACCAAATCGTCGGCTCCATATTCGGAGCCGGCACCGAGCGGTGCTCTTGCTGCCTCGTCGGTTCCGGCCAGAACCGAGGCACCTAGACCTCAGTCGGCTCCGACTTTAGTGTCGGAGCTGTCCCCGAGCAGAAAGCGCTCTAGGTCTCCGTCCCTCAAGTCAGTTAGATCGGCTCTGAAGTCTCCACTCTTGTTGGAGCGGAGCCATAGATCTCATTCCTCTAGGTCTTCCAGGCTTTTGGACCATGACCTCGAGACGGTAGTCAGCCGGCTTTTAAAGTCGCAGGCACTGGCCCAGTTGCTACATAACCCATCTCAACAGACAGGGGCTACCCCTACACACGCTCAAGTTCCTCCTCCGACTACCCTGCTGAGTTCAGAGCCGGAGGTCGTCGAGGTGAGTACTGTGGGGGCATCAGAACCGATCCCCCTGTTGTTGGTTCCTTCGTCGGCTCTGATCCTGTCCTTGGCTCTGTTCTTGGAGGGATCCGGGCGCCGGGACTCCCTCATTGGCTCCGAGGGGGCAAGTGGCATTGGACCCTTGTCTGACCCCACTCTCCCTCTCGGTGCTTCGGCGCAAGTGGGTACAGCTCCGACATCGGCCTTGGCGCCATCCCTCTCGGTGCCGGGGGGAGTTCTCATCTCCTCGGAGTTGAGTCCTTCTTCCCTGCCTGACAGGGGCACCTTTGAGGTGATGAGGAGCATGCTGGCTCCTATTCTGGCACCACGGTCGGCCTCCTCAGCCCCTCCCTCCACGGTGCCTGCTTCAGCCCATGCCTACCCTCCTGACCCCAAGCGAGGAGAACCGACGCTCCAGGCTGCCCCATTGGGCCTTTCTTCCTCTTCCGAGGCCTCCCCTGACCCTGCGGGGGAGCCCCCTCAGAAGAGGACATGTAAGAGGAAACATGTTGACTCTCCTGAGTCAGTGACATCTGACACCGACCTGGATGATTCGGAAGGGTCCCCAAGGTCCCCCTCTGAGGATGTCTCCTTCTCTGACATCTTAGAGATCCTCAAACAGAGGGGGAACTGGTCTGCCCTTAACCCATCCGAGGATGAGTTGGTGTACCTGGATGCCTTCGATTCTTGCCCTTCACCTCCTGGGTGGCCCCACCTTTTGACCCACTTATGGAAGTAGTGGCTCAGAAGGCGTGGACGGCTCTGGATACTATGGAACCAACTCCCTGGAGGCCCACAAAATTTATTACTGCTCCCACAGATAAGCGGTTTCTTTCCAAGGGTGTCCCCGTGGATGCCATGGTGGTGGCGGCAGCCACTAAGAAGGAGTTGGCTGACCCTTCAGTACCTGTCCATCCTCCTAATAAGGAATCTAGGATGATGGATAGGTACGGCAAGTGGATGTTTTCCTCAGCGACCTTTGCTATGTGGTTGCTGAATTACTTATGCCATTTCACCCGACTTCAGAGGGACCTTCTCAAGGAACTGGGTGAAACATTGCAGGACCCAACAGCTGTGGGGTCTCTGGAAAAGATCAACTCCCAGCTTGGGACGCTGAACTCTATCGTCAACTCTTCCATGCAGCTCATCTCTTATGCAGCCGATGGAGCGAGTAGAGCCGCAGGTACGGGTGTTGCTCTAAGGAGACATGCCTGGATGCTGCTCTGCAATTTTGCTGACCCCTTCAAGGCATCATTCACTAACACCCCCTTTGATGGTTCTGCTCTTTTTGGACCTCAAGTGAAGGACACCTTAACCAGGTGTGAACAGGAAGGCAAGACTCTCTCTGCCGTGGGAGTCCATTTTTCCGTCCCTTCTAGACTGTATCCTAAGGGTCGAAAGGGCGGGAAGATGTGTTTCCGCAAACCTCAGGGAATTCTGCCGGACGCATGTGGTGAGCTTCCCTTTAGAGGCAGAGGAGGGAATAATAACAGACACCACCCTAGGGGCAGGGGGGTCCGCATAATCAGGGTAGCAGAGAATCTTTCTCTGACAAACCATTTCAGCAGCCCTGAGGAGCTGCCCAACTGTCCACCTTCGGAGGCAGTCGGGGGAAGACTTTCGCTGTACCCAGAAGCCTGGTTCTCCCTTATGTAGGACAGATGGGTACGGTCGATCATATCCGAGGGTTACAAAATCCCTTTTATCCACACCCCACATCAACTAAAAGGGCCTCTTCCAGATGTTCCACCCGGTCTGAGAGACCAAGCAGCACTAGAAATTTCAAAGCTGCTTTTAAAAAGAGCCATCCAGCCAGTCCCGGCAGATCAACAAGGATCTGGAATCTACTCCAAATTCTTTTTGGTACCAAAAAAGACAGGGGACTGGAGACCTATTTTGGATCTCAGCAGACTGAACAAATCGGTTCAAAGAACAAAATTCCGGATGGTCACGCTACAATCCATTCTTCCCTTTCTGGGTCAGGACAATTGGATGTGCTCTATAGAAGTTCAGGATGCGTACTACCATATCAAAATGAACATGCACTACAGGAGGTTTCTCCGCTTCCAGCTGGGAGCCAGTCACTATCAATTCAGAGCCCTGCCCTTTGGCCTCACCACAGCCCCCAGGGTGTTTACCAAATGCATGGCAGTGGTTGCGGCTCACTTGAGACGTCGAGGATTCCAGGTGTTTCCATATTTGGACGACTGGCTCCTTACTGCCACCACCAGGCATCAACTTCTTCAAGCCAGGGATTATGCTGTACAAACCTGCAAAGTGCTAGGCATCTCTATAAATTTCAAAAAAATCTGCCTTGTCGCCTTGTCAGCATATTACCTTCATAGGCGCCATGTTAAACACGGTAGAGTTGTCAGCAAAACTTCCTACGCAAAGAGTATATGACATTCGCAGTCATGTTCAAGTCCTGCTACAAGAGGACAGGGTCCAAGCCAGGTTTGTACTGAAAATGCTTGGTCTGATGGCTGCAGCAATCACATTGCTCCCCCTAGCTCGTTTTCATATGCGGATACTACAGTGGATGCTTTTTTCCCAATGGTCCTTTCAGCAGCTTCCCATGTCACACAAGATTCTCATCACTCAGTCTTGCAAATGACACCTATCATGGTGGATGTACTCACCCCAGGTGCTTCAAGGCAGACCGGTTGTTCTCCCCCCTCCGGTTGCCACCGTGACAGTGTACACCTCCCTGATCGGGGGGGGGCATTTTCAGGGCAGGACAGTCCAGGGCACATGGCAACCCTTCGAGTGCCACTTGCACATCAATGTCCTGGAGATGAGAGCGGTCCTGTTGGCATTGCAGGCTCTCCAGGACTCTCTTCCCACTGGAACAATTGCAATACAGACAGACAATATGTCTGTAGTATGGTACATCAAGAAACAGGGCGGAACCAGGTCCTACCCTCTTTGTCGGGAAGTGCTCAGACTCTGGCAATGGGCAATCTCTTCTCAGAATTTTCTGGTAGCAAAACACATTCCTGGGAAGTCCAATGTCATAGCAGACAGGCTGAGCAGGGACATTCTCATGCCCTACGAGTGGTATCTCAACCAACTAGTAGTGGACCAATTCTTCAGAAAGTGGGGTCAGCCTTGCTGCGACCTTTTCGCAGCTCCTCAAAATAGCAAGTGTCAAGACTTCTTCACTCTCTTCCCTCTTCCAGGCATCTCTCCCAGAGACGCTCTAGTCCATGATTGGCCCAGGGGTCTCATTTATGCTTTCCCCGCTTTTCCCTTAATCACTCTGTTAGTCCAGAAAGCAACTGCCTTGAGATCCAGGATGATCCTCATTGCCCATTACTGGCCCCGACAAGTCTGGTTTCCGTTCCTACAATGTCATCTACTGGAGCAGCCCTGGCATCTGGACCCTGGGCCAGACCTTCTGACCCATCAATTGGGCAGGCTGCACCAATCCCTGTCATCTCTCAACCTCACAGCTTGGTTGCTCCACTTCCAGCCCTAGCCAGACTTCCCTTAATCTCCTCGTCAGTACGTCAGATTATCCTTGCCTCTCACAAGTCTAACACCAGAAGGACGTATGCAAGTAAACAGAAATGTTTCTCTATTTGGGTAGAAAGGAACCAAGTTGATCCCTTTACTGTCCCTGTCCAAACTGTTCTAGATTTTCTAGCGGAACTCTTTCAAAAAGGTTCCTCTTCAGCCATTATCAAAGTCCAGTTGGCGGCTATTGTGAATTTCCATGTTGGCTTGTCAGAGTCTAGTATTATGTCTCATAAGCTCTGCAAAGCTTTTCTGAAGGGTACCCTATTACTTATGCCCCCAGTCAAAGACCCTCCTCCACCGTGGGATCTAAATTTGGTACTGTCATCTTTAATTCTACCTCCTTTTGAGCCTGCTGCCTCCTGCTCATTAAAACTGCTCTTGTGGAAAACACTTTTCTTGGTAGCTATTACCTCAGCCAGAAGGGTTTCGGAATTACAAGCACTTTCTGTCCACCCCCCTTATCTTGTTTTTCACAAAGATAGAGTGGCTCTTAGGACAAATCCATCCTTTTTACCTAAGGTACTCTCAGAAAAAATTTGAATCAGACCATTGATCTCCCAGTTTTCTTTCCAAATTACACTGATAGAGCTGAGAGAAAATTACATTGTTTGGATGTCCATAGGCATCTACGTTTCTATCTGGATAGAACCAAGCCAACGAGAAAATCAGAGCAACTCTTCTTGTCTTACGCCGAAGGGAAGCAGGGCCTTCCGGTTTCTAAAGTGACCTTGTCAAGATGGTTGACCTCTCTTATCTCTTTAACCTATCAACTGAGGCATAAGGAGCTCCCTACCAAGCCTAGAGCTCATTCAACTAGAGCATTAGCTTCCTCAGTTACTTTTCAGGCGAGATTAACTATGGACTCTATTTGTGCAGCAGCCACATGGGCCTCTCCTCATACCTTCATCTCTCATTACAAACTGGATATTGCCTTCACAAATAGGGCTGATTTTGGTTCCACTGTACTCAAGAGTCTGTTCCATTGAGCCACCCAGAACTAAGGTGCTAGGGACGCTGTCCCATCCAGCAAGAATGAAGGCGAGATAGACAACTTAACATTGAGAAGTTATGTACTTACCATAACGTTCCATGTTAGTTGTCTTCTTCTCGCCTTCTTTCTTGCATCCCACCCTCCATCCCCCTAGCCTGGAAAGACCTAGAATATTGGGTGAGTTTTTCTTTGTCACCAGGATCATACCTTCAGCTAGAGCTCTTCTTCCCCTTTGGTAGCCCTGTTGACAAGCAAGCTGTAGGGTTTATAATTCTACATAGCTCTCAATTTTATCTTTTTCTAGTGGTGGGACATGTCTGTCCATAGTGTTAGCTATCAAACGAGATCTGGGTATATTTCGCCTAGCATTATGGGACATAGGGTAGCCTCGAGCCGGTAAAAATAGCTCTCGAGCTTTAGTATTCAGCCGAGTCGGAGCCGAGGTTCGGCTCCGAACCCATCCAGCAAGAAAGAAGGTGAGAAGAAGACAACTAACATGGAACGTTATGGTAAGTACATAACTTCTTATTCTTCCATAACAATTCCATTTGTACCTTTTCTTGATTTACATATTTCTCTGCTTTATAGAGACTGTCACTGAATTTCCAAAATATTTCTAATACCTTTACAGAATCTCTTGTTACCTTTCTTGTTATAGTTTGGTGACTGCCCTATCTACTTTCTTTTACCTGAGCCATCGTTCTATAATTTTTTCTGCTTTAGAGTTATTATCAAAACAGTTGCTTAACAACAATCTTTCCAAACTCATGCATATTATCGAGGTATTCCCTTATTTTCTGTTTAGGATTCTGCAGTTGCTGCTCTTCTTTTTCTGTGAGATTCCCCTATTCTGCAATACTTTAACATGTCAGTCCCTCAAAATAATTGTTGTCACTTTTTAACCATATCATAGGAAGTTACTAGGCTATTGGCCCTTTGGCCTTATAAGCCTAGCCAAGATTTTAGCCCTTGTTTACACAAGTCAGCACCCGACGCCCCTGTCCCGCAGGGAGACGGGTGGAATCTCAGGGGTGTATTTTCTGTTTCCCATCCAGTTATCCAGGTTGTGCTTAAAAAAGGGGTAAAGAGGTACTCTGCTTAATGTGGAGAGGGAGTCTATTCCACAGATGGGGGAGTTTTTGGGGCACAAATCTGTCCCTCCAACACGTTACATACCTCTCTTTCTTATTTCCACCCTATTTTTAAACTCCACTTTAACTTTATCCCACTCCATAGCTATATTATTTCTATCTTCTCTAATAGCTCCAGAAAATGTTCCACTACCCATTCTTTAAATTCCTCTCTTTTCAATAGATAGGTGGGAAAGCACCAGTGTCTCATTTTTATTTCATTACCCTGTGTTTTTATTTTAGTTATTATTGGTGCATGATCTGAAATAGTTATTGGATGCATATTAAGACCTTCAAGTAAATGCACATGTTCCTATGAAAAGTAAATTCTGTCTAATTTACCTAGTTTTGTATCTTGTGGAATAATATGTAAATTCAGTCTGAGCACCTAGTACTGAATTTGCATCTTCCATGCCAAATATTTTCATAAATTTCTTCAAAAGTCTACCCTCCTTTGTTATAATTTTCCTTCTGGGCCTCTCAAGACACATCTTCACTGCTGCAAATCAAATTCTATTTCCTACCTATAAGTAATATTCTTTTCTGAAAGCTGATTATTTCTCCCAGTATTTTCCTAATCTCCATTATAGCAGTTTTATGTGGAATATAAATACATGCCAGTGTAATCCTCCTGCTTTGCCAGTAGCCCCCTAGTTCTACAAATCTACCACTATTATCTTTTTATCCTCTTCTATCATTATTGGAGGTCCTCTTGCAATTAATGTAAGTACTCCTCTCTTCTTTTGTCCCAGGTATCTGCTGAATAACCATCCTGAAAACCTTTCTTTATCAAATTCACATGTTCAGTTCTTTCCAAGTGTGTCTCGTGTGGCATAACTATTTGCACTGTACATTTTAATATAGTTCACTGCTATTTATCTTTTGTATTTATTTGTGAGACCATTGATGTTTAAAGACATTACAGAAAGCATCATTGTATGAAAAAGTTATTATTCCCACCTTTTATATATAATACCTTTTTTCTTAAATGTCTAGTTCCAGCTTTTGTGTTACATACATACAGTTGTTTCTTGTCATATCCATTTGAGCCTATGTCACATCTTACAAAACTTTTTGATCTGATGTTGTCTTTTTCATTCTTCCTCAACTTAAAGGTTTGGCTCTGATCCTCGGATCCAACTTGACCTCTTATACCTGACTTAGGCTCCAGCTCTTGAGCTCCTCCCTATACCCAGAATGGACTATTGCATCCCCAAACCTCAGATCTCATTTGCCGCCATTGCAAAAATATGCAGATTTCCAAGCTCTTGAACTCTTTTTGGTTTCGTGAATGAAAATTTTGTAGTGATATTTCCTTTTTCCTCTCATATATTAATCTACCTTTCCATATCCTTCCTCTAAGATTTTTCACTGGCATTAGGGTGTTTCTTTCCCTTTCTTCCTTGTAATATTTTTTTTAGGTAGTACTTGATTACCATTGCTGGTATTTCTTTTACACATAACTTAGGGTAAGTCTTACTACCATAGTTGGTAGCAGAACTCTTCTATTTTTGAAAAAAGAATTCTGTTTTTTTACATTTTTCTATTTTTGATAGTGAGTGTAAATTTCTTGTTGCCAGACTCCATGGATTTTTAAACAGTTATGGTGGAAAAAACTACTTGTTTTAAAAAATGCACTTCTTGTGGGCATAGAATTCTGAACTCAGATGTCCACAAGGAGTGTGTGTATTGTCTAGTCACTGGTCATTTAGAAACTGCATGCAAAGCATGCTCCACCTTCAACCCTAGGGATTTAGTGGATCATAGGAATAAACTTGTCCTAAGAGGTCTTCTGCCTTCCATTGCTACTTGAGGGGCTAAAATCCCCTACAAACACAGCAAGTACACTCCTTTGGTGCATAGGAAGCACTCCTTTCTGAAGTCCCCAATGTTTTTCTTGGAGCCCTCGACAAAGACAAAGAAATCATTGGATCCAGCACTGTCAGATTCCAATACTGGTCAATCGGATTGAAAGACTTCAGATCCTAAGCCTTCTTCTACTGTAATTTCAATTAGTCCAACAATGATTCTCTCGGATCCTAGACCTTTGTATCCTAAGCAGGGATCTACTTATATGAGTACTACTTCTCAGTACTCTATAAAATGAATATTACCTATCCCACCTTCGAGTTTGATTCAAACACCAAAGAAGCACTCTAGGCCTCCCTCCACTGCTTCCTATAGGTCCTCCAGGAGCTTATCAGAAAACAATGTGGCTAGGATGATGTGTACATTTCTCAGAGCTTAAATCCAGATGGGGGTCATACCAGCTCTGTCCCCTGGCAGATCCATGAGTATGCCAACAACTTCTAAAGCTATTATCTCTCCATTTCATATCTGTCCTGTGGTTTTGGAGCCCCAGATTCTGAGATCCCCATGAAGTCCAGTGTTGCATCTGAGGAAAGCTTCTTCTTCCACTCTGACTATATCCTTGGCTAGTTCTGCTGTGATACCATTTGATCAGAATGGGTCTTGGGACCAAAATGTCAGTGAATGGTCTGTGGGAATAGGCTTGCCTCCAATTTTGTCAGTTTGGTCCCTACCTTTCATATCCTTGGCCCTGGACAATTTGGATCCAGTTCCACCCCTGATGCATGGATCCGAAGGAGGTCTAAACCTGTCTAGACCTGTCTTTGTCTGGAGTTTTGGCTCCAAGGAGGCAGGTCAGGGTCTCTATGGGTTCATCTGCTTTTGAGGTGGTGGAAGGAGATTTTATTCTCCACAAAGAACCACCCTTTCATGCCTCAGATCCTACTCCCTTTCCTTCATGGGTTCCTAACTTTGAGTTGCTCAGGCCTATTCCACAGGGACATCCAAAATCAATAAGTGTCCAGCCAGTTCCATTAGAGGAACTTCCCCTCTCTTCTGACACCTCACCTGAACAGTCCACAGAGGAGGTGCATCAGAAAAGGACATGTAGAAGGAGACATATTGACTCCCCATTGGAGTCTCTCATGCAGGATACCGATTTTGATGAAGGAGGACTGGTCCTCCAGATCACCACCATATGACATCTCTTTAGGAGATATTCTAGGGATCCTAAAACAGAATGGTGGCAGGACTTTGCAAAAACCCTCACCAGAAGAATTGGTGTTTTTGGAGGCTTTTGGTTCTTGCCCATCAACATCCTGGTTAACCCCCCCAGACAGACAGACTTATTGATTTAGTTGCCCATCAGGCTTGGAAGGAGCCGGATACCACTGAACCCATTCCTAAAGCACTCATCGAGTATTTGACCTCCCCGACCGACAGACTGCACTGGAGTAAAGTGGTCCCAGTTGATGCTATGGTGGTGGTGGTGGCAGCCACCAAAAAAGAGCTAGCGGAACAGAGCTCTGTTGTCCATCGACCTAACAGAGAGTCTAGAGTGTTGGACAGGCTTGGAAAGCAAGTTTTTACCTCTGCAGCCTTTGCCATGAGGTCACTAAATTACCTGGTCCTTTTCATTCAGCTTCAGAGAGATTTGAACAAGGAGCTTTCAAATGCTCTCTGAGTCCATGTCTGTTGAGGATTTCAAATGAACATCCTCTCAACTGGTCACTCTTTTGTCCCTATCCAGTGCTTCGATGAGGTTGCTCACTCACACAGCTGAAGACACCTCAAGAGCAGCCAGTTCAGGTATTGCCATAAGGAGACATGCCTGGATATGGCTTTGCAACTTTGTGGAACCGTTCAAGATGTCTTTTATTAACAGCCCATTCAATGGCACTTCCTTGTTTGGGCCATCAGTAACAGAGACCTTTACCTGCAGTGAACAAGATGGAAAGACTCTGTCTGCCATAGGAATCAAGTTTTCTACACCTCAACAAGCCTTTTCTATGAATCAGAGAGGTAGCAAGAAGATGTGTTTCTGGAAATCTCAGGGACATTTCCAAGATACACTTAGTGACAATTCCTCCAGAGGCATCAGAAGAAATTTCAGTGGTCGACACTGCCATAGAGGCAGAGGAGGTCCACAGAATCAAGGCTTTAGAGATTCTTACTTGGATAGGCATTTTCAGTGCTGCTTGACTGTCCAACTTTGGAGGCAGTCAGGGGTCATTTGTCTTTGCACCCAAAGGCCTGGATAAGTATAACACAAGATATGTGGGTGCTAAGCATAATATCTAGGGGTTATTACATACCATTTTCTCTTCTTCCATATTGCAAAAGGAAGAAACTTCCCAATATTCCACCCAGTCAGAGGAAGGTAACAGCACAATAAATCCAAAGGCTGCTAGACAAAATAGTCATCCAAAAGGTCCCCCCACACCAGATTGGATTTGGAACTTATTCACACTTCTTTTTAGTGCCAAAGAAAATAGGAGACCTCATACCTGTTTTGAAGTTAAGCAACTTAAATCAGTATGTAAATAAAGCAAAATTCCAAATGGTCACAGTCCAGTCCATTCTACCCTTTCTACCCAAGGATAATTGGATATGCTCTGTAGCTTTTCAGGATGTATACTGTCATATCAAAATAGACATGTGATCCAGAAGACATCTTCACTTCTGGCTGGGAGCCAGTCATTACCAATTCCGAGCCCTACTCTTTGGACTAACCACAGCCCCCAGGGTGTTTACCAAATGCATGGCAGTAGCAGCTCACTTGAGACTAAAGAGATTTCAGATGTTTCTATATGTAGACGATTGGCTTCTCACTGCCCTCTCCGAGCATCTACTTCTACATGCCAGGGACTATTTGCTCCAGATTTGCAATTCTTTGGGCATAGCTGTAAATCATGCCAAGTCAAACCTAACCCCAGTCCAGAGCATGAAGTTCACTGGTGCTCTTCTAGACATGACAAAACAGATAGCCTCTTTACCTCCTCATCATATCTGCACTATAAGAAGTTAGGTCCATTTTCTCCTTGCTCATTCAGCTCCTCCAGCAAGGCCAGTACTGCAGGCATTAAGTTCCATGGCAGGGGCCATCATACGTCTTCCTTTAGCATGTTCTTTATGCAGGTTCTAGAATGGACTTTAGATATACAGTGGTCCATTCTATATCAACCCCTATCGTTTCCACTCAGGCTCACCCTAGTTTGCAAACAGTACATCTGATGGTGGGTACAATTGGATGATTTACCCCTAAGGAGACCCTTTCCTCTACCAGCCCCTACAGCTACAGTTAACATGGATGCCATGAGCATATGGGAATGGGAGATCTCATCAGACTAATTTCTAATTGTGATGTACATTCTGGGGAAAAACAACATGCTAGAGGACAAAGCAGATGCAGTTTGATGCCCCAAGAATGGTCTGTCAATCAATTTGTGATGCAGAAGATTTTCTGGGATTGTGGCCGACCTTGCTGTGACTTATTTGCCACTCCTCTCAACAACAAGTGCAGTAGGTACTTTGCTCTGATCCCCACTCAGGGGGGAGTCACCAAGAAATGCTCTCATTCACGCTTGGCCCTCAGATATCCTTTATGCTTACCCTGCTCTTCCCCTGATTCCCAAATTTTTACAGAAAGCAAGCAGGCTGAAGAGCTCAGTAATCCTCATTGTCAGCTACTGGCCTCAGCAAGTACGGTTCCCCTTCCTATGGTGTCATCTTCGTTATCCTCCGTGGTTACTGGAGACAACTCTGGATCTCCTGTCACACCCATCAGGGATTCATTCATCCTAACATTAGCGTCCTAAGACTAACTGCGTGGTTTCTCCACTTCCAATAATAGTTAGCCGAGGCTTTCTTACCCTGTTCATAATATTATTCTGGCTTCTCAAAAGAAATCTACCAAAAAAGTATACAAAAGCAAGTGCAGTAGATTCTCCTTTTGGGCTTCGAATAAAGACATTGATCCCTTTTCTATCCTGGTCTCTACGATTTTCCAATTTTTGACAACACTTTTTGAGGAAGGATCTAGTTTCTCTATAATTAAACATCATCTGGCAGTGATTTCTAATTTTCATACAGGGAACAGACATATTTCTTTTGCTTTGTATGTAAAGCTATCATGAAAGGAATTTTTCTTCTAAGGTCTCCAATGAAACATCCCTCTCCACCTCGGGGTCTGACAGTTGTATTGTTGTTGTGTCTTTCGGCTTTTCCTGGTTAGGGGTCGCCACAGCGGAACTCCGGTCCGCTAATGATTAGCAGTTGATTTTTACGTGCCGAGTTGCCAGCCCTGACGCACAACCTTCAACGAAGGTACGCCCATTCACGCATGTCTCCACGCAGAAGACGCCCTAGCTGAGAATCGAACCGGACAGCGTCTTACTGTGAGGTGACAATGCTACCGCAGCACCATCACCGTGGATTACCAGGTTCTGACAGTTGTAATACAGGCCTAATGTAGAAACCTTTTGAGCCTTCAGCTAAATCTTATCTAAAGTTTCTATCATGGAAAACAGTTTTCTTTATAGCCATCACATCTGCAAAGAGAATATCTGAACTCCAGGCTCACTCTTCAACATCTCCTTACATAGTTTTTCATAAGAACAGGGTTTCCTTATAGTCTAACCCTTCCTTTTTACCTAAAGTGGTCCCTGAGAATAACATTAACCAATCAATCCATTTACTAGTTTTCTTTCCAAATTTTTCCTGTAAAACAGAGCACATTCTGCATATTCTTGATGTGCACAGACAATTATGTTTTTATCTTCACAGGACAAGACAATTCAGACAATCAGTCCAACTTTTTGATCTGATGTTGTCCTTTTCATTCTTCCTCACTATTGGATTACAGATCTGATCCTCGTATCTGACTTGGCCACATTTATACAGAATAGGATCCAAGTCTTGAGCTCTTCTCTCTACCCATAATGCTCTATACCCTCTACTCAGCCTCCTCAGATCTTATTTGCCATCAGCAGTGACAAATGTGGTTTTCCTTGGTCTCAAGTGCCTCATAGTTGGCATAAGATTAATTTAAATTCTTTTTTCAGATAAGTTAAATTTCTATTATTTCTAGTTATCCTTTCTCATTATCCTCCCCTCCCATTAGTTTTCGCTGGCATTAGGGGTGAAATTTCCTTTTTCCCCTTTCCTGTGCTTTCTTTGGGTTTGGCCCATTCTAATCCTTTCCTTTATATTGGTGATTGTTTGTCCCATAAAAAAAAACAACAAAAGGGTAGAGCAGTTAGAGTTCTTCCATATTTCTAGTTATAGTGGATTTGTTTGTGTGTGTGTGTGTGTGTGTGTGTGTGTGTGTGTGTGTGTGTGTGTGTGTGTGTGTTCCAAGTTGGTGCAGCTAGTTAAAGCTTCTCTGCTTATAGTATTTTCTGTGTGTGCATGCATTTTGCTAGTTTAGACATAATGTCAGACAGACTGACTGGATTTAAGTGCTGTTCAGAATGTGGACACAAACTCCCCCATTCTGATGTGCACAATAGATGTGCATATTGTCTGGGACCAGAACATCTACAGTTGGCTTGTACTATCAGCTCTTACCTGCTTCTGCTTTTGTCTCTCCAGGGGCTCAAACCCCCTTAAAGACCATGATCACATCTTCGGACTCCAAGAAATGCCCTCAGAAGTCCTCGAGGTCTTCTTTGGAGCCACCCTCCAAACTATCAAAACCTTCATATCTGACTGGGTGGGACTCTAGACCTACTTCTGCTCTGGTGGATCCAAAGCACTTCTCAGATGTAACCAGCACCACTTCATCAGTGAGCTCTCCGAGACCTTCCACTTCTACCTCGGATCCGAAGAATTTGGATCTGAGAGCAAGAAGTCGAACCCCGGAGTTTTCCTTCAGAACTGTGTCTCCGACTTTACGTTCAAAAATTTTGCAGACCCTGACAAGGCATTCTAGGCCAGCATCAGTGTCTTCTTCAAGGTCTTAGAAGAGACTTTTGGAAATTAATGTGGACAGGATGATACAGAAGATCCTCAATACTCAGATTCAGATGGAGTTTTTCCCTACTCCATTCTCTCTAGGATCTGCAAGTGTTCCTATTACAGTGCAGTCTCCTTCTCCAATCTGACTTTTGGTATTGGAGCCCCAGGATCATAGCCACCATGGAGAGTGAGTGTCAGATTGATTATCCTTCCCTCCTCGACTCCAACAGTTATCCTGACTGCCTCTGTTCCTATGTCATCCGGTCGCAGTGGGTCTTGGATTTGAGATGTCCCCATATGATCCAGGGGGAGGAATTTGGCTCTGACCTTAGACCCATCTCTTCCCCCTCAGTGCTTTGGTGCTTGACAGCTCAGGTCCAGTTCTGACTAGGGACCATGGATCTGGAGTTCCTACCCTCTCTTTCTCGATTGCTTTGGCTCCAGGGGAGCTGGGGGGGGGGATTTTCTGGGTCTGTCAGCTTTCCAGGTTGTAGAAAGCATCCTCTCAACTCATGGAGATCTGGCCTCTCTGAGGTATAATCCTTCCCATTACCTCTCATTGGATCAGAGAATTGAGTCTATCATACCTCTCCAGGGTCAGCCCACCCCAAGAAACCTCCAAACTCTTCCCCTAGAGGGAACCCCTTCTCCTTTGGAGACCTCCCTTGAACTTCCCACAGAGGAGATTCCCAGTAAGAAGATTTGCAAGAGGAGGCACATTGACTCACTCTTGGAATCCTTACTGAGGACACAAACTTTAATGAGGGAGAAGGATCCCCAAGATCACCAATGGAGGATGTTTCCTTTGGAAACATTTTAGAGATCCTGAGGCAGAGAGTGGTTGGTCAGCCCAAACTCCTTCTTCTGAAGAGTCTGTGTTTTTGGAGGCTTTCCAGATGGGCCTGTCTACATCCTGGGTGACTCCCCCAGCAGACAAACTCATGGGTTTAGGGTCCTGCTGGGCCTGGAAGGAGAAGGACACTAAGGAACCAATTCCTAAATGACCAGATAAGTTTTTGTCTTTCCCCCAAAGACAGACCACATTGAACTAAGGGTATACCAATAAATGCCATGGTTGTGGCAGCAGCTACCTAAAAGCAGCTAGCTGAACAGAGCTCCCCTGTCCATCCAATGAACAAGGAGTCCAGAGTGATGGACAATTTTGGTAAGTGCGTTTACACTTCAGCCACTTTCTGTCTGTGGACGTTAAACTATCTTGCGCAGTTTACTCGGTTGCAGAGAGACCTGGTCAAAGAACTTTCCAACTCTCTAGCAGAGACCATGTTGATGGAGGACTTAAAGAAAGTATCTCTCCAACTAGCTTCTCTTTCTTCCCTGTCTAATTCCTCCATGAGGCTCATCTCCCATTCCACAGAGGGTGCCTCACGGGTAGCCATCTCAGGTATTGCTATGAGGAGGCATGCCTGGATGAGGCCTTGTGACTTCATGGAACCATTCAAGGCATCCTTTGTTAACACCTCATTTGATGGCTCCTTTTTGTTCAGGTTATCCATCAAGGATACCCTCACCTGCAATGAACAAGAACAGAAGACCTTGTCTGCTGTTGGGGGTCAGGTTTTCTATCCCACAGCGTACATTTTACATAAATCAGCAAAGTGGCAAGAAGACCTGGTTCCAGAAATGTCAAGGGCTTTCTCAGGATCAACACAGGGATTCTTCCTCCAGTGGTAGAGGAGGAAGCTTTAATGGGAGTTGCCATCCCAGGGGCAGTGGGGGACCACAGAATCAGGCCCTTGGAAAGCCTTTCTGTGATAAGTCCTATCAGTGCTCCTGAAGTGCTGCCCAACTGCTCAGCTCTGGAGGTAGACAGGGGTTGTATTACCCTGCACCTGGATGCATGGACCTATCTAACGAAAACACTTTGTGCTAAGGATTATATCCAGAGGTTATTATATTTCCTTTTTCCTTCAACCCCCAAAGACACAAAAGAAACTCCCCAATGTTCCACTCAGTCAGAGAGAGTATGCAGTACCAGAGATTCAAAAACTACTGCAAAAAAGAGTTATCCAAGTGGTCCAGACCGACCAAAAAGGATTTGGAACTTATTCACCCTTCTTTTTAGTGCCAAAGAAAACCAGGGGACCAGAGACCCATTCTGGATCTAAGCAACCTGAATTTGTTCATAAAGAAAGCAGAGTTCCGAATGGTTATGGTTCAGTCTGTCTTACCGCAGTTGCAAAAGGATGATTGGATGTGCTCAGTGAACTTACAGGATGTTTGCTATCACATCAAAATAGACAGATGCTCCAGAAGTCACTTCAAGCTGGGAGCCAGTCATTATCAATTCAGGGCTCTGCCCTTTGGACTTAGTACAGCCCCCAGGGTGTTTACCAAATGCATGGCAGTAGTCGTACTTCACCTGAGACTGAAAGGATTCTGGGTGTTTTCATATTTGGATAACTGGCTTCTGACTGCCAATCAGGGATCAACTTATTCAGGTCAGAGATTACCTGTTACAGATATCAAATCTGCTGGGCATCTCCATAAACCTGACAAAATCAATCATATTTCCGGTATAGAGTTTGGAATTCATTGGGGCTCTTCTGGACATGACAAATCAAATAGCATCACTACACCCTCACCACATACAGACATTGAGAGATGATGTTTGAACTATTTTAGATCTTCCATCTCCACCAGCAAGACTAGTACTTCAAGTTCTTGGGTCCATGGCAGCTGCCATCACTCTTGTCCCTCTATCTGTTCCTATCAATTTGACGCAGATTTGCAGAAAGCATCTTCGATGCTGGCTTCTTTCAGATGAACTGACAATCAGTAGACCATTGCTTCTTCCTTTCCCCTACAGCTACGGTGACCATGGATGCTTCCCAGTTGGGGTGGGAGGGGGGGGCATTTCAAGGGAAACATGGTCCAAGGCACGTGGACTTAGAGACCAGATTGCACAAAATTGTTCTGGAGATGAAGGCAGTCCTACTCATGTTGCAAGCCTTTCAGGATGTTCTCCCTCTAGGAACTATTGCATTTCACACAGACAACATGTCTGTGTACATGTCTGTGTACCATGTCTGGTACATCAGCAAACAATGAGGAACCCATTCATATTCATTGTGCAGAGAGGCCATGTGGCTCTGGAAATGGGCAATATTTTCAGGTCACTTTCTACTTGCAACTCACATATGGGGAAAGTCCAGCCTTCTCACAGACAAACTCAGGAGGTCCATTCTGACCCCTTATGCATGGTTCCTTAGTCAATAAGTAGCGATCTTGATTTTCAGCCACTGGGGCCAATGCTGCAATATGTTTGCATCTCCTCAGAACAACAAATGCAGCAGTTACTTCACTCTGATCCTCCCTTCCTGGGAGTCCCTAAGGGATGATCTAGTTCATGATTGGCCCTCTGGTCTCCTCTGTGCTTATCCCCCTCTACCTTTGATCCCGAAATTTCTACAGAAAGCAAAACAGTTGAAAACTTCTGTAATCCTCATTGCCCCCTACTGGCCTCATCAGATTTGGTTTCCCTTTCTCTGGTCTCACCTGAAATATCTTTCATGGATACTGAAACCCAAACAGCACCTCCTTTTTCACCTGTTAGAGGGTCACCACCCCAGTCTATACACCCTCAAACTAGCCACTGTGTTTCTTCAGTTCCAGTAATTGTACAGAGGTCCAGGCTTGCTTCTTCTGTTCAAGAAATAGTGCTAGCTTCAAAAACACCTTCCACTAAAAAGGTTTATAGAAGCAAATGGCAAAGATTTGTTTTTTGGGCATTCAAAGAGAATATCAACCCGTTCTGTTAATGGATTGTATTTCCTTTGTTTAAAACAAATTGGGTTTGTCTTTACCTAAACCTTTAAAAGCTCATTCCACAAGGTCTATGGTAAACTCTTCAGTATTTCTATCCAGATCTTCCTTGGATGATATTTGTGCAGCTGCCACTTGGGCTAACCCTTATACATTTATTACTTACTACAGATTAGATCTGGACTCCAGGGGAAGAGCAGCCTTTGGCTCAGTGGTGCTCAGGAACATCATTCCT
Organism: Protopterus annectens; assembly: GCF_019279795.1. NCBI lineage: Eukaryota > Metazoa > Chordata > Ceratodontiformes > Protopteridae > Protopterus > Protopterus annectens. The sequence continues at coordinate 1,754,781,306 of NC_056743.1, forward strand.
TAGAGCCCTCCAGGGACTAAGGTATCTGGGGACTCTGTTTCAGTCATTAAGGAATGAATAAAAATGACAGTATCAGATAAAGAAGTTATGCACTTACCATAAAGTTCCATCTGTGTTATCCATTTTCTTTCTTCCTCAACATTTTTCTCTCCAACCCCCTACCAGTTAACTTCTAGAAGGATCAGAAGATGCCAAAGAATGTTACTTTGTTTGAGCCTCCAGGTATTGGAATAGATACATTTATTTTATTCACTAAAGTCAGCAAAGAAAATTTGAGGTATGGTAGGGGAGTAATGCATTATGGGTAGGAGAGGAACTTGACTGCATTCAATGTTTTACGAGCTGTAAAAAACATCTAAGTCAGATCTGAGGGTCGGTTCCAAACCCAATTGTTGAGAAAGAATGAAAATAGACAACATGGATGGAACATTATGGTAAGTACATGACGTCTTTTTTCTTCTTATGTCATTTTGAACCTTTGTCACGTTTCTCAAGATGTTTTGCTTTAAGACAACACACAATAAGTAAATAAATAAATGCAGTTTTAGAACACCGCATCCCCTTTTAATTTAGAACAAGCACCAAAAACTATGTACATTTTCAACAAATTACATTTAACCCTCCAGATAGGAACAGTTGCCCCAAATCAACAGCTACATCAACAGGCACAACCTAATAAAAAATTAAGGTTTCCCTTGCTGAAGCACATGTTGCAGCCATTGTTCCTACTTACACCAGCTGCTGTTCATTCTTTTCTTATCTCTGTTCAACTTCAAGATATGAAAAAAAAGCTTGTATGCTTTCATAAAACATTTTAGTTCTAAGAAAAAGAATATTGGCTAAGTTTAAAATAAAACTGAACTATGCACTGCTGTATTGCATGCATTAAAGTATTAAGGCTGCAGATGAGGCTACTATCTCTTATTCTCTTCCAGTAATTTCAAACATTTTTTTTCTGAGCTGCTTATTGTACCTTTAAATTTTGGATTTCCTTCAGGAAAGTATGCTCAGAGCTGTCAAAATTAATTACTTGTACATGCAGACAGCTTGTCTGTATGTCAAAGTAGTCAGCAATGGGAAAAAAATGCCAACAACTTGCAGATGCATGAAGGAATCTTCATACACTTCAGTCAGAACAGACTTTATAATTCTCCTGCCTTACTGCCTTAATCTGCAGATTTATTGTCTCAATGAGAACATTTGATAATGAAAAAAAAACAAAATAATATCTTTGTAGCAGCAAGAAGGTTAGCATTTATCTTGGATTTTATAATTTTTTCTTATTTGTCAAGCCTATCTGCTTACAAAAACTTGTTTATGTTTATAGCTTAAGCAAAGGACATTAATCTAGACATCAACCATTGTAAATTCCAGAAAAATTATCATCTTAGTTCTTACATATAGTATAATCTGTACAGTTTTATACCCCTAACCCACCCCTGTAGCCCAGGATCACAGCATTATATTAACTTAAACTCATGTATCTTCAGCCTTGCTTCTTTTGAATACTGTAAAGTATATATTTCTTACAACTAAAAAGGCACTTTTTTACTTTAATATCTTGAACATATACAGCAGTTACAGAAAAGGATCCCCAATTTAAAATTTCCCTAACTGCACATTATACAAAGCTGCTTTACAATATAGCGTGGAATTTTATATCATGAAATGTTTCATACAAATACTAATAAGAACAAGGATTTGATTTACTTAGTTACTTTTTTCCCCTTAAGTGTCCTCCTGTACATTAATGACATACTTTGGGATTCATTAAAATCTACACTAAGTAAACACCACTTTGAGTGAACAGATCACACAAGCATAACTCACACATTTTTCCTGCTAATTTTAATTTTTCTACAGATTTTCTTGCAGCTTTAAATGTCAAGGAGGATTCATAAAGGTTACCACAAAGTGCAGACTACAGATACACTTAGTGTAATCTTTCTGAGTGTCTGGAAAGCACAAACAATAAGGTAGGGGTGTTCTTGAATACAGATTATGTACACTTAGTGTAGGCATTAATGAATCTGGCCTGATGCTTTATAATCTCACTTTTATCCACTAATTTCAATGTTGCTTCTTCCTGCTCATTCTTCCAGTCAGTACCTGTGCATTTGTTGCTGTCTTTCAATCATTTATTTTGGAGCATTGGAAAAGGTTTCACTGACAAATTCTCTCCATGAGCTTTATTGTGAGAAGAACAAGAAGTAGAGTCCCCTTGCTGGCTCACTTTTTGTTGGATAAACTTTTTTTTCCTCTTTAGCTTGTTCTGCATAAAAAAAATATCTTTGATCCTCCAGGAAAGAAATACTGTGAATACAACAGCTTGAATTGCTCACCTGCATCCCCACATTCCCTGATTGCTGGAATAAGTTTGTTTCTCTTTTGCCCAGTGTACTGTAAATAATCATTTTCCTGAAGCATCTGCTATTTCCATTTTTTAATACTTTTCCTGCTGCCACAGTTTTATCAAGATCAACTCTTTCTGCTGGTATTATTGCATCTTTACTAACATATGTTATGGAATCTTTTTAATGGTCAGGTTTGGAGCATGCACTCTATGTGCCCTTTCAGTTCACAGATCCTGCTGTGGAACACCAGTCTAGTTGCTTGTTTATGCTTTTATAAAATAAATATAAGCTGCTTCCTTCCAGTTTCTCTGGTAAAGCAGAAAATCTCTGTTGTTCTTTCTGCACTTTGTCTTCCAATGCTATTATGTTTTGAAACAGCTCTTCTTGAGAAGCTTCATACACAGCCAGCCTTTTCTTCGTTTCAACTTTTGATTTTTGTGGTATTATCATTTTATCTGAACAACTAATTATAGCTTCTTCTATTTTTTTCCAAACTTTTATTTGAGTTGATATATTCCTTCAGTGTTTCATTTATTGTAAACCCATTTTAGTGTTTCATTTATTGAAATTTCAGTTTTCTCCAAAATTGTTGGCAACAGATAGTGAAATAACATAAGGAAAATATGCATTTCTTTATGGTCAAAAAGCAAAACAAAAACAGACAAAAAAAAGAAGTTAAAGTGTTACATCACACTTTGTCAGTACATCTTGTCATTTTGTAACTCAAGTACCATACTGTATTTCCCATCAAGTTATACAAGTGTTATGTGATAAGATTCTTAATAAAAAAGGTTTGAACATGTTTTCATTAAGGATATGCCTGCATAATTCTTCTATATTCCTTGGTGTCACCACCATTTGGATAGCATGGGGTGTATCCATAGACATTAAATATGGATCTGTGTATGTACATTGGAGCATCCACTGAAGTTTATGGAGGTGCCCCCATGCTATCCTACATTGACATCTTTCAGGGGAAAGTTCACTGAATGTTTATGATATCAGCCCAAGGAAAACAATATTTTACCAAACATGTAATTTAAAAAATGTCTACATTAAACTGTAACGACTGGGAGAAAATACATTGGATGCAATGGGTTCAGGTGCCTATGCAGCGAGACATTTCCCTGTGGTACATTTTACTGGGGACACATGGTTGAAGTGACATTCAGCTGCAGAGAAATATGGCTGTTTGCAAACTCCCTGTGGGCAAAGAGAAGCACACATTGCCATGCTCACAGCTTTAATAACCAAATGCATGGTAGCAGGAGAAGTAATGAGTGTTATGCTCAGTGTACAGTACATGCTTATGTAACTACCACATGTAGAAGTGTGCTACAGCATGGAGGAAATACTGCAGGCTACTGTAGTCACATTTATGCTCTAGTATACATTTTAGGTAATGTTCTCTAGACACTGTGAAGGGGGTAGTGGTCCACACACACACACCGATTATAAAGGCACTGCCCATTGTGCACTGCATTTTTACTGCCACTGACATGCCCTCTGGCCGGCCTACTGCTGATGCCTGCCATATTGCCTGCTATCTCATGTTCCCTTGGGGACCATGGACATTGTTTTCCCCCTGTGCATTTGGTTATTGAAGTTGTGGGCATAGCAACATATTCTTTTCTTTACCCACAGGGAATTTACAAACAGCCATATTTCTCTGCAGCTGAATGTTACTTCAGCCATGTTTCACCAGTCAAATGTACCACAGGGATATGTCTCGCTGCCTAGGCACCTAAACGTGGATGCAACACATGCTGTGGTGCATAACATGACTGATAACGTCCAGCAGAACAGTTTAAAAATGAGTGTCTCCAGATCAGCGACAATGTTCTTTTTGTGTAGCAATTCTTGTTGAACTTAATACAGTGCGCTTGATTACCTGCCATGATTCCCATCTAAAGTAGTCACACTGTCAATGATAATCGTCCGATGGAATCTGAGTGCCAGAAGACAACTTGTTGCTTATATTCTGTTGGAATGTCATTATACATTGTACAAAACATGTCCAATGTGTTTAAAATATGAAGAAGTGTGTATTTAAGACATCTAAAGTCTGTGTTGTTAGTGCAGTCATGGCCCCTCATTCATTACAGTAATAGCAGAAACAGGGTAGACCCATCTCTTCAGTTAAAGGGCATCAAGATGATTTTCTCCATATGTGCATAAATATTATTTTTGAAATCAACATGGTATAAAGTACTGGTATTTTGAAATAACTTGATACAGGCTTTCAGGATCCAATGTCATTTATTTTCACCTGATTCAACCAAAGCTTTTTGGTTCCAGGGCTCCGACTCCTCTTCCACTAACCATAATTCCCTGGTCTCCACCCTACTACCTCAGATCTCATTTGCCACCTGAGGTGTTCAGTGATACTGCAAACGGTACCATTGTACTGTATCTTTTAGGGTACTGAGAGAGTTTTACTCATTTTAATCTATTATAAAACTTGTTAGATATCTTAGGTCATTTAGGTGTGTTTTTCTAGTTAGTATAGGCACTTAGGACTGTTTGGTAAGATAGTTAAATATTTTTCTAAGTCTTAGATAATAGTTTTTCTTAGTGTTTGAGAGTATTTCAAGCAGTTTGTCTTCATTAACATTGTATTTAGCATCTAAGTAGGTTAGATAGATAGTCTATCCATATTGTTTGTGTGTGCGTGTGTGTGTGTGTGTGTGTGTGTGTGTGTGTGTGTGTGTGTGTGTGTGTGTGTGTGCATGTGTGTGTGTGTGTGTGTTTTTACTGTTTCTTCAATGGTGAAGGTTTTAAAAACTGCACAGAGTATGGGCATAAGCTGCTCCTCCCAGGACCCGCACTCCCTCTGAGTATATTGTTTAGGGGCCACTTATTTAAATACTGAATGTCAAGCCTACACTTCATTTAGTGGTTGAGTATTGCAGATTAGACGTGAAAAACTAATTGCCAGGGGACTCCTTCCTCCCTATACAGGCTCTGCCACTCCTAACTCTTCCTCATCTGCTTCTTCTCCAAAAACAGAGGACAAGAAATATGGGCAGAAGATAGTTTCAGACAAGGGCAAACAGAAACCTCAAAGAAAACTTAAAAGAAAAAGGGGACTCAGAGAAGTCCCATAACAGTTCACCAGATTCATTCCTGTCTTCAGAATTGGATCCCAAATGTACTGAGACTATTGGAGTTGACAGTTTCCTGGCACTGTGTCTCTCCAGCTTGACACTGGTTCCCACCAGATCCAGTCATCTCCAGACTAAATTCTGCAGTACTTCAGGAGAAATGTTACTTCAGGCCACTGTTGGTGGCATTGTCTTCCATATCTTTGAGAAGTCTGACCAAACAGGATGTTGACAGAATGATGAGAAAGTTTCTTAGGCTGCAAATACAGCTTGGGGTTCTCTTAGTACCATCCTCTCTGAACGTATTGATTGTTGGTCCATATAGCACTCTTCTTTGCTTTCTTATGGAAACAGTTTGCCCACTGGTGCTAGTAGCTCTGGGCCAGATCTGTCCTTGAGCAGCTATGTTGGATTTTCTTTCTAGTGCTTTGGGACAAGGAAGTGAAGTAGCAGATTGTGTCTATCTTTTGCTGAAATCCTGGATGATGGTATTTTGTTGAATCAGGAGAGAAGTCTGAAACCAGTAGTTCCACATCTGCATATGATTCAGCAAGAAAAGGAGTTCATTTGGGCCTAGTGCAGAGAAACCATAGATAATTACCAGAGTTCTGGCAGGTGATTTTCCACTTTTCTCATCAGAGGAACCACAGTGCCTTGTCACTAGAATATTCTTGACGGAGTGGTGAGAGGCTCTGGCCGTCATTTTATAAGTTTATAAGATTGTGAGCCCCCCCCCCCAAATGCTTTGTGGATTACAAATAACTGGGATCCATATGAGCTCTAACTTGGGCCCCATCATACTGGCAGCAAGACTGTAAGTAGTCACTAGCCAGTGAACAGGGTACAATAGAGTGTTTCATAGTTGGTCTGTTTAGAATTGATCAAGGAGGTTGAGGGTGTTAGTACTGCTCAATGACATTGCATTTTCTCATATTTGTATTGTTGCATTATAAATCTTCATTGTTCAATGACATTGCATTTTGCTCATGTTAGGACTGCTGTCTTCAAGAATTTTGCTGCTCAATGATAATGCATTTTCTCATATCTGTATTGTCATATTATAACTCTTTTATTGCTTAATGACATTGCATTTTTCCCATGTTTGTATTGTGGCATTATCAAGCTTTACTGCTCATTGATATTGCCTTCTTTGTACATGTTTGAATGTCAAGACCTGTTTTTCTGTTGAGTTCTGGGGAAGAGAATGAATGTATGTTTTCAGTGCCTGCATATCTCACTTTGCCTTATTGCTAACTGGTGCACTGTTGAAATAATTTGTTTGTGGTTGTGCTATTGCCTTTTAAACTAGATGTGTCACCTAGAATAAAATATGTCATTCTTGCTACCTTGGTGTGTTGGGCCTATATGGGTGTCACCAGAGTCAAGTAGGAAGGAACCCATATTTACTTCAGTTACACCTGTGGGTGTGCTACATTTGGGAGCTCGTCTGAGATTACCTGTACTGCCTTGGACTCCACCCTATTTCCCCTGTACGTGTGGAAAGCAAATCTAGCAGAAACATGAACCCAGAAGTAGCTGCTAAGCGGTGCAAACAGCACAATGCTCAGTCAGAGCATTGCTTAGTTCTGGCATTGCCAGGGGTCACATGGATTGATATGCAAATGCATCAAGTCACAGGATCCTTACCAGTTGTAGGGTGCAGATTTTTATTAGACAGCACTATGGACCCTACCGAGCACAGCACATTGGCCTTATTAGAATGGAAATGTCCTTTAGTGTATGAGCACATACCTTCGAGTGTACAAATTTCAGGTGAGAGTGCAGTCCATGTGGTAATCCCTGAGAAGTGCACTACCTCAGCAACAGAGAAAATACCTGTGGAAGCTATCCAAGTAGGTCAGAACTTTTCACCAGAAGCTGCAGCTTCACTGCCCATAAATATTATAGAGCCTGAAGTTTTGAATGCTTTGGGAAGTATTGTAGAAAAAGGCTTAAAGCCTACACAGTCATTCACTGGGTTTGGCTAGCACAAATTGCGTTTCTTTTCTGGCAAACAACCCACACCTCAGGGAGAGGAAGATTTTGAATCCTGTATGGATCACAAGCCCTAGAGGAGTGGGATATCCCAGAATCTCAGAAGAAGCAGCGGATAGCTGAAAGTATAAAGGGATTAGCTGCAGATACCATACGCAACCTAAGGATGGGTAAGCAGGACTGCATGGCCAAGAACTATTTAGGAGTACTGCAGGATGTGTTTTGAATGACAGAGAGGGCTGCTGACCTACTGTATCAGTTTGAACATACATAGCTAATTGCATTAAGCGATTAGATAAAATGATCCACCAGATCATCCTAAAGAAGGGGGTGGAAATGAAAGTAGCTGACCAAGTACAGCTCAGACAAATTTTACAGGGAGCTCAAGCTATGTACCCCATTGTGTGGAAAATGAGGATGAGAAATAGGAAAGATACTCTAACTTATTCTCGGTTGGTTAAAGAGGTGAGGGAAGAGGAAGCCCTGTTGGAAGCCAAGTGAACGCCAGCAGGAGCCTATGGCTGTGCTCACTACTCAAACAAGAGTAGTGGCCCAGAGTATCCACAATGTAGAGGTGTCACAGTTGCAGATGCAGGTGTCTTCCCTGACCAACGCCATAGCTCAAGTCACCAAGACAGTTGCAGAATTGTAGAAAGCCATGGTAACTTTAGCTGAAGGGAGAAATACATCAGCTAGAACTTCCACAAAAGGTCTCAGGGAACAATCAAATCAGCCAATGTTCAGAGTTCCTACTGGATTTTGTTTTCGCTGTGGAGATGCAGGGCATATAAAGCAACAGTGTCCTAATGCAGAGAACTTGAAAAAACTATTATTGGCTAGTGCAATGCAGGGGAAATTTCAAAGGGCCTCAGTGAAGGAGTCAGCTAAGTGTCCAGTTACAAAGAGCTCCATAAAATCTAACATCAAGAGACAGCATCCTGGATCTCTTTTCTACACAAACCTTTGTAATAGGGGAGAGAAACTACCTACTATGCACACTTCTAGCTCATCTGAGGTGAACAACTGAACTGGAAAGCCATCTCAGCCAAAATCTCAGCATCCAAGACCACAAAGCATTGCTAAGCAAGAGTCTTATCAGTTAAAATGGTGAGGTCAACCGGTGGTACCTCAACCATATGGTGACTGCCATACAGCTGAACAGCGCTGGAAACAGAAACTACCCGATGGCCTACTGGGACAGTCCCCTGTTGTGTCAGTAAAAATAGAAGGAGTGTATTGTAAACCACTGTTGGATACTGGTGCACAAATCACCATTCTGTACAGAGACTTCTACCAAAAATACTTAAAGCATTTGCCACTTGAAAAGTTAGATTTGGAGATCTTGGGGCTAAGTGACACGAAGTTCCCTTATGTCGGTTATGTCTCACTCACGTTAGAATTTTCCACTTCAGTTGTTGGGTCAACAGAAGTTTTTGAAACACTCACTGTTGTGTGCCCCAGGCCAGAAAGAAAGGATTCAGCATCTATTTTAATGGGAACAAATACTGACCTCGTCAGAAGAATGCTAATGCCTCAGTTGACCCGGAAACACCCAACACTACATCCTCTCCTGAGACCAGTTTTCTGTGCCCTTAAAAGGGAGAAGTATAGTAAGAAAGATGAAATTGGTCATGTGTGGACCCTGTCTGGGAAATAGCATATAATTCATCCTGGCCAGGTTACCTGCTTGAGAGCCAAAGTGAAGATGTGTAGACAAACAGTTTCCTCTCATCTCATGATGGAAACGGCTCTGGAAAGTGACTTGCCACCGGGGCTGGAACTAGTCCCAGAAGTTTGGCCTGCAGACAAGTTAAAGCATCCTTATGACACTTTGCCTGTGGGGTTAAAGAATAAGGGAAGTACTCCCATTGTCCTGCATTCACAAGTGCATTTGGGAAATGTTTATGCTGCCACTCCCTTACCTGCTTCTGTGTTGACAAGGAATGAGAGTTGGGCCAACGAGTTGAAGCTGGAAGATATTGATATAGCAGGTGGTCTCTTGCCCCCTGAGTGGCTAACCAGAGTTAAGAGCTACTAATGAAAAATAAAAATAGTGTTTCTACTAGAGGGCTAGATGTGGGCTCTGCAAAAAGTGCAGAACACTGAATAAGAGTAAAAGAGCACCGGCCTTTTCAGAGAACATTCCAGAACAGTAGCTCCAGGAGACCTGGAGGACCTAAATAAACATTTGTAAGAACTAAAAGCCACAGAGATAATTTGAGAGTCAAGAAGTCCATATGCCTCTCCCATTGTCGTTGTCAGGAAAAAGAATGGGTCAATTCACATGTGTGTTGGCTATTGTACTCTGAATCAGTAAACCATTCCAGACCAGTACACAACTCCCCGGATTGAAGATGCTCTAAACTGCCTGGTGGGCAGTAAGTGGTTCAGTGTGCTAGATTTAAGGAGTGGATACTATCAAATCCCTATGTACCCAAAAGATAGAGAGAAGACTGCATTCATCACCCCTTTGGGATTTTTTGAGTTTGATCGCCTACCTCAAGGGTTATCAAATGCAACAGCAACTTTCCAGAGAATCATGGAAACAACAGTTGGAAACATGCATCTCCTGGAAGTCTTAGTCTACCAGGATGACATCATTGTCTTTGGGAGGACACTAGAGGAGCACGAAAAAAGCCTGATGAAGGTATTGGACAGAATTGAGAAGGAAGGCCTGAAGTTGTCACTGGACAAATGCAAGTTCTTCCAACCTTCAGTGACCTATGTGGGACATGTAGTGTCTGCAAATGGAATATCCACAGATCGCAGCAAAGTTGAAGCGGTGACATCTTGGCCCAGACCCCAAACTATCATAGATCTGCAATCTTTTCTGGGGTTCTGCAGTTACTATAGAAGGCTTGTGGAAGGATTTTCAAAGATAGCAAGACCCCTCAACCATTTGCTCTGAACTGATGAGAAAGCAGATGAAACAGATGATAATATTCTTGTGAAAAAACCTAAGGGACCGAGAGGTTCTAAAGAACTCATCGAGAGTCGTTGGGCTCCTGAGTGTGAAGAATCATTTGAACAGCTTATGTATTGCCTCAAACATGCCCCTGTGCTGACATATACTGACTCAACAAAGCCATACACTTTACATGTGGAAGCTAACAAGGATGGCTTAGGAGGAGTCCTTTACCAGGGGTATGACAAGAAGCTGAGACCGGTGGCTTTTATCAGTTGGAGTTTATCCTCCACAGAAAGAAACTACCCTGCACACAAGTTGGAATTCCTTGCTTTAAAGTGGATGGTAGTGGGCAAGCTGCATGACTATCTTTATGGGGCTGAATTTGAAGTGCAGACTGACAACAATCCTAAGACATACATCCAGACCACTGCAAAGCTAGATGCTACTGGCCATAGATGGATGGCAGCTCTATGCAACTATAATTTCAGTTTGAAATATTGCCCAAGACATGAAACTGGAGATGCTGATAGTCTGTCCAGAAGACCTCAGGGAGATTTACACCCCAATGATGAATGGATGGAAATTCCAGCACCAGGGGTGAGAGCTATGTGTCAGATTGCAACCTGCTGTCAACACACTGAATGTTGGTCCCAGAAGTTTGGTCTATCTGCAGCAAGCATACCCCAAGCTTACTGTAACCTGGTCACTTTACAGGCTTCATTGCTACCAGCTTTGAGTAACAGTGACCTCAGGAGAGATCAAAGAGAAGACCCCTTAGGTGAACTGTTGGTAGCTGCTTTAGAGAAGAAGCAAGTTAGTATACTTTGCATGGATATTCATCCTCTGGCAAGACTTTTGGCCAAAGAATGGAACAGACTCCAGATACTGAATCGTTTAGTGTATAGGAGATCTCCAAGTGCACTCAACAGTGAAAAATGGCAATTGTTGCTTCCTCAAAAGTATAGAGAAGTAGTACTCCAGTCATTGCATGATGAACATGGTCATCTTGGTTATGATAGAACTATGGGTCTGGTATGAGTGGTTATTCTGACCATGTATGAAGCAAGATGTTGAGGATTATTGTTGTACATGTCTTCATTCCATTAGACAGGTTCTACTGGCCATGCATGAAGCAAGATGTTGAGGATTATTGTCGTACGTGTCTTCGTTCCATTACACAGGTTCTACTGGCCATGCATGAAGCAAGATGTTGACTGTTGTCATACATGTCTTCGTTCCATTAGACAGGTTCTACTGGCCATGCATGAAGCAAGATGTTGAGGATTATTGTTGTACATGTCTTCATTATATTAGACAGGTTATACTGGCCATGCATGAAGCAAGAGGTTGAGGATTATTGTCGTACATGTCTTTGTTGCATTCAGAGAAAGACTCTGCTGACCAGAGCTGCCCCATTGGGTCATATAGAAAGTAGTGGATCCATGGAACTAGTCTGTATAGATTTTCTGTGCATTGAACCGGATGAAGGTGGGATCAGTAATGTGCTGGTGGTGACAGACCACTATACCAGATACGCTCAAGCATTTCCCACTCATGATCAGAAAGCTATTACATTAGTGAAACTACTAATTGAGACGTTCTTTGTACACTATGGCCTGCCAAAAAAGATATTCTCTGATCAAGGATGTGATTTTGAGAGCAAGCTTGTCCATGAACTATTCACTCTATTGGGAGTCAAAAAAAGCCGCACCACTCCTTATCATCCTCAAGGGGATTTTCAGCCTGAGTGTTTCAACAGAACTTTACTAGACATGTTGGGGACACTATCTGCTGAGAAGAAGAGTCAATAGAGTAGACATGTAGCCACAGTGGTGCATGCTTACAACAGTATTAAAAATGATGCTACAGGATTCTCGTCTTCCTAATGTTTGGAAGAGAAGCTTGTCTTCCTGTTGACATCACCTTTGGAGTCACAGCTGATAATACACCAGTGCAACCTCATGGCAGTTATGTGGATAGACTCAAGAAGAACCTCAGACAGGCTTATGAGCTTGCTGGAAAATCAACAGGACAAAGACATCAGCGAAACAAGGCTCACTATGACAAAAATGTAAAGATGCATGACTTGCAGCCAGGGGACAGAGTTCTTTTGAGAAATTTGGGACTACAAGAAAAGCATAAACTAGCTAACCGCTGGGGATCTGAGATTTACATAATTTGTTCTCAGCTACCTAATATCCCTGTCTACCAAGTTTGCCCTGAGGGGAAAGAAGGACCCATTAAAACCTGGCACCCCAACAACTTAATGCCTTTGGCAAAATCAGTGAGACTCATGAATCCGGAACCTAGAATGGCTCAGTGGAAGCCTAACTCAAGGTGATCCATAAGGCTAAGGTGGAGAGGAGCTATCCTTTCCAATGTTCAAGAGCCTATGCTTCCTCTTGCTGAAAGAGTGGAAGACAGTGATGATGTCTGGGGTTTCAGTGGCCTTTTTTATGAGAACATTCAAGACCCTAGGGGCTGTAATCTCAATGTAAATGCACTGGAATTCATTCCTTGCCATTTTGAGCAGCCCAGACCTAACAATAGTCTAATTCATGTTTCTGTACCTCTTGCAGAATCTGATACTGATGGAGGGCCTGCTAGGCAAACTTCAGAAAATAGTGCAGAGGACAGTCATACCATTTTGGAAAACGAAAGTGAAGTTATACAAGAGGAGATCTTAGAAGTAGACAATATGCCTTCTGAAGAACTGGACACTGAATGTGATATGAGTGACAAACCTTCCGAGCAAAATTCCTTAGCTGTCTCTTCTGAACCAAAACTGCAGATACTGATTCAGCCCTCACAGAGACTTACATATAACAGTTTGGGACATAGTACACAGGAACCTGTGATCACAACTCATCAGAGAGTCTGCACCCATAATCCCTATGCCTCCTACTCCAGGGGTGACACCCCATCCCAAATTAAGCATAAGGCTGATTACCCTTGGTGGAATGTACCCTTTGAATGCAAAAATATTGTTCAGTTCTTGGGGGGACCCAAGATTTTCAAGAGGGGGAGAGTAGCTCTTACTGTATTTCATTGTAGAAGTAATAGACTGTAGTTTTCCATTACACCACAAGGTGAAGCTCCTTTTCAGGGATATAAAAGACAATTTCAAAAGTGAAAGGGGACACTGAGATACTAGCTGAAGGAGGGAAGACTGAAACATGGTGCTGAAGGTAAAATGGGCCTTGCAGCATGACTGGATTTTCTTTCTAGTGCTTTGGGACAGGGAAGTGAAGTAGCAGATTGTGTCTGTCTTTTGCTGAAATCCTGGATGATGGTATTTTGTGGAATAGGAGAGAAGTCTGAAACCAGTAGTTCCACATCTGCACATGATTCAGCAAGAAAAGGAGTTCCTTTGGGCCTAGTACAGAGAAGTTTCAAAGACACACCCCTGCATGATAGGCTGATGCAAAGTCCCAAAATCTCTAAGCATTCCAAAAAAAAGCAAAGCCAGCACCAACAGAGCATATAAGTTTTCTTTTATTGTGGCCACACCATGAAAAATCATACCAGTTTCTGCAACCAAGCCTTCATCAGTGATAAAATACAAAGCATAAGTCCTCAATACTTATACCATGACTAATTATCATCAATTAGGCAAACATTCATATTTAAAGTAACAAACACCTTTACCTCAAAACCCTATCTATTACATATGGTCATTTAACCCTGGGGAGAATAAACCCCCAAATTTAACAATCCAACCTCTCTCCTTTTTATTTAATGAAGCATGCCATCCCAATTTGTTCATCCTGTCCCCCTAAACCTTATCAATAACCATAAAATAAAATCTGGCATTAGTATGCTTTAGTGTATGTTTATACAAAGCATTTGACATATGCTTAGTGTGAATGTCACTAAGATGTTCAGATATACGTACAACTCCTCAGAACTGACAAGGCAGCTTTGGCTTGAGGGTCATCTGTATCCAAAGAAGTCAGAGCTGGCGCACTCAGAGAAGTCTTTGGATCTAAAGCTAAAGGTATCTTCGGATCTGAGCTGGACAGACCCGGATGATTCAGATCCAGGGACTCTGAAACAACTGGTGGGATCAGAGAAGCAGCAGAGAATGGTGGTGTAACAGATTGATGGGCTCCCTGACCCAAGAGGTAGGACTCGTAAGAACACCCATCTGTATCTACACTGGGAATGAATCTCCTCATCATTCTGTCCACATCTCCTTCAGTTAGAGAATGAGATGAGGCAAGGGATGGTAACCTGAAATGACATCTCTCCAGAAAGGGAAATAGAACCCTAGAAGACACTGGAGCCAATGTTGGAGAATATTTTTTTCATGGTAGTGTCTTTGGATCTGAAGACTTTGGATTTGAAGATTTTTTCATCGGATGCAAAGGAGAGTGGATATGAGCATATTCTGGATCTGGTCTTGTTTTTTCTTTGGCAGTTCCAAGGAAGGAGATGAAGACACAGACAGCCTTGGAGACTTAGTCAAAGTCTCCTTAGTTTTAGTCTTGGGAGATTTTTCCCCAGCAATAGCCTCTCTGAATGAAGATGGAAGCAATCCCTTCAAAATTAGTTTATTTTTTTTAATCAGCTATGGCCCTAGGATAGAAATTTTTGCAGATAGAACAATCATCTTGAAGATGTTGAGGGCCTAAACAATAAACACATAAGGCATGGGCATTTGAGAGTAGTAATTTATGCCCACACTTTTGACATTTCTTGAAGTAGGCAGGCCCTTTGTCAGACATGACAACATACTAGGAAAAAAGGAGAAGAAAATAGAGAAAGATTAATTTTTTTAATGTAATAAAGGGAGAGGTGATGGGAAATATCAACAATGGTATGAAGAACTACACCACTGTGTACTATAGGAAAGAAATGAAACTATCAAGAAAAAGCACTAATCTCATGGCAAGCTCCAGAGCTCAGGCTGATCATGTCTTTTTTTGCAAAAAGTGCCAAATGAGATCTGGGGTACATTTGGGGTTGGTGCATTATGGGTAAGGGAGAAGCTCAAGATCTTTTTGGTAGCCATGAGCTTTAGTAACATCTGAGTCAAATCTGAGGGTCATATCTAAACACAACAGTTGAGGATAGAATGAAAACTGACATCAGATCTGATGTTTCTTGGTGCTGCAGTTTTCCTGCTTTAAATGTTGCTTTTGCCCATACCCAATAGTGACATGGAAAAATGCACTCTGCTCTGGGAGACTATCCTCATGACAAAGAAAACTATAACAAACTCATACAAAATGACAGGGGAATTCAAATTCCAGGAAGACCTCCTTTTCTCTAACTATTGGAGGAAAATACAACCATCTTTGGACGACCACCAGATACAAAATGCAATTAACCTAACACTGAAAAGCATACCCCTTAAAAACTGTTGTACACACAGCTTATGATAAATAACAATGCATATTTCACACCTGCAATACTACACAAATTCAATGCAACAAAATCACCATACTGTCCACACTGCAAGGATCAGATAGCAGATTTAATGCATATATTTTGGAGTTGCAAATGTGTCTATAAACTCTGGAATTCGCTGAAATTGCAATTACAAAAAGTGGGATATCAATCATCAACACTTACATGGGAATTTACCATATTACATATTCACCCATCTAACTTCTCAGTAAAACAAGCAAACTCACTTATAACCATATTCTCATTAATGAAACTATATATAGCCCTCAAATGGATAGACTCTATGAGCATCTCTTGGGAGGGTTTTAAGAAAGTGGCTATTAAACGCCTATTAGCTCACAAAATTGTAATGGATAAAAGAAACAAAAACAGCAGAACTCGAGCAACTTGGGAACAAACCTTTAATATCATACTAGCATAAAACATTATGTGTTATAAGGGAACCTAGCTATATACCCACAAACTCACAACAAAATATGGTATTGCAAACAGTAATGTATGTTGTCTTTATATTGTTTAAACTTGTTTGAGAAAGCATCTTATGTATATAGTGTAAATAGGTTTATTATATGACCTTCATGTTCCTATATTGACTACAATGTATAACTTTGTCTTATGGTCATGTTGTAAATATGAACATTTTTATATCTTTTATAAATGCAAAATGAAAATAAAAGTTATTGAAAAAAATGTTGCTTTTGCACATTTATTAAGACCAAATGACATTCTTATATTATGTGAAAAAGTTTTGACCACTTGTAGTTGTACTGTCAGTTCCTCATCTGATGAACTATACAATTTTAAATCATCTAAAAAAGATGAGAAGTCTTTACACTTTCCTGTTTTCTGGGAGCCAAAGTATAGCCACAATCTAATCTGTTAAGTAGACAGCTTAATGGGTAAGACACAAAAGCAGCGGTGACAGTCACCCTGGAATATCCTTCTTTGAATTTTTATCCCTGGAATAATAATTTGTTATCATGGCTTAACTGCAAAATGGTTTGCCACTGTTTCATGGTTGCTGTAATTTAATCGATCAGCATAGGGGGTATCTTATACATTTTTAAGCACTCTTTATCCAAGAATGTGGGACACTGTCAAAAGTTTTTTATAGTCTATTCATGCCATATTTAGACTCTCTCCCTTTATACAGTTCTCAATAATTACTTTATTTAACAACAAATGATCCTTTGTTCTGTATAACTTTCTTTTATTGCCCTTTTGTTTTAATGCCATGATTGTGTTTTCTTCTAAATGACTATAAACTCTGTCGGCATCAGTTCCCATGTATAGTTTATACACTGGCGGAAGACATGTTATCAGTTTATAGTTTTTAGGATAGTTTGCAGGTTCGCTCTTAAGTAGGAGTATTGTTTTTCCTTTTATTAACCAGGCTGGTGTCTGTTCGGGGTGCTCATATAAATAGTTCTTACTCATGCCTAAATCTTCATGTAAAGATGTTAATACTTTTAGTCAGAAAGCCTGTATATCGGCTATGATGATGCTGTATGCATTACAGAAATAACAAGACTTCTGAAATCTATTTTGTCTCTGATATCTTAAAGTCATATAAGAATGAGAACATTTAGTAACATCATGTATCCTTACAGATACATGCTCTAAGTACTACGTCATATTTGTTAAATAATATGTCATTTAGCTTTTAAAAAAAGAGGAATGAAATGTATGGAATATACTTAAGACTGTACAGAATATATAAAATGTGGGACGACTTAAGTGTACTACCAAGGCGAAAACAGCATAATTCATGTCCACACGTCCATGTCATCAGTGAGTATGCTGACTTTACAAAAATGTCACAGTGCAGTCATACATGCCATATCCTTACCCTACAAAAATGTCACAGTGCAGTCATACATGCCATATCCTTACCCTACAAAAATGTCACAGTGCAGTCATACATGCCATATCCTTACCCTACATATATGTGTGTGTGTGTGTGTGTATATATATATATATATATATATATATATATATATATATATATATATATATATATATATATATATACAGACACACATACACACACCAACTCCAATATCGCCATACCTTGGAGAAAAGGGAATATTCTGAGAAATGACATCTTGGATTTAGTATACTTAGTATATGTAAGACCATTCTTTCAGCCATTCAGTGTCCATAGTTCAGAACTCACTCTAGTGGGTCCCAACATTTCAAATGCTTACCCAAAAACCACACGTATATTGAATGATACACACCCAGAAACATACAATCTTACAAAGAGATACACATATGGACAAACCCACAAACAGACATATACATACATACATACATACAAATAGAAACACAAACACACATGTAAACACACACTCACACATATGCTCGCACAGACACACAGCGACACAGGCACCACATATACACTCACTCATAAACACTATAGTATTTTAAAGAAGACAGCACCTGTATGATTGCCAAACATTTCCTGTTTCTGCTCTGCTTAACCTACAACACTGAAAACATATGGGATTTTCATCCCATCAAAGTTCTGTGATATTACTGCCCCTATGCCTACCTGGGATAATCAGTATGACTTAGAAAAGGGCATGCTGAAATGTGGAGATGCTAAGAGGCTCTCAATACAATATTCCCTTCACATGCTTAAAACTACTATCTGCGTCTAGATTCTACTTTAAATCCAATTTTACTTTTGCCAGTTCTGAAGAAGTCATGCTTTTGATCCAACATGGGGGACACTCTGCTAACCCAAACTCACATTTTTTCTTTGCCGCCTGGAATAGGCAATTGTCTCACTGCATTTATGTTTTCCTGAAGCCTAACCATCCTCCTACCAATTGCATAACCTAAATATTTAATCTCTGTCATGCTTAACCTGCTCCTTGGGGCATTAGCAGTTAACCTGCCCTGTTTCAGGGAGTCTGCTATAGCCTGTACCTTAGCTATACAGGAAATCCTGCACTCTGGGTATATTATATCATTGTTTAAGTAAGGAGAAGCATATTTTACATGAGTTTTTAAGACTCTATCTGCTAATCATTGAAATGTCACAGCAGCACTATGCATCCCAAAACAATGGACTACTGAAACAAGAGTCTCGTGTGTTGAAAATGTTGTCTTTTCCTGGTTTCAGGTATTAGCAGGGTTTGGCAGAATGCCTGCATTATAGCCATAATGTGGTCAGGAATCACGCTGCCCTCAGCTGTTCAGTTCCTAATCCCCAGTTAATGGTAGCTGTCACATTTTGAAATACAGTTCAGTTTCACAAACTCATTAGAGAACCTAATTATTGAATCAGGCCTTGGGACTAACAATATGGAGCTGCTCGCATTTTGACTCCTCTGTAACACCATCTGTTCTATTTCATCTTGCATTGCCTTTGTCTAGGACCATAGTTTCCAGTAAGGTTATAACTTTTTTCTCCTTGGTTTCTCTAAGGATGGCATTGAGTCAGGTTTGTTCTCCCAACCAGTCCTTGAAGCAATTTCTTACAGAAAATCTCATGTCTTGTTTCTGTGCACAGCAGGCATAGAGGTCAGTTTCCTTCTTCATCGTAACTGTCACTTAAGTAAGGCTCTTTTTACACAGATACTTATAAGGGTGGCCATACTGACTGAATCAATGGGTCCCTGAAGCGTCCTCTCATCAGGTAAGACACTTCATTTAATTAACTTTGCTGGAGCAAAACATCAAAAGACTAGCTCTACAACTCTTCCAGACAGTTCATCATATTCCATAGCCATAACATCAATAGTAGCATGCATTTCACTGAATAGAGTTTTCACAGCTACAACAGTGTCTGCATGTTCTCCATGTGTTTGTGTGAGCTTTCTCTGGGTGGTCCATTTTCTTCCAATATCCAAAAGATACACAGCAGACAAAATGGTGAATCTAAGCAGTCCCTAGGAGTACATGCAGCGTAAGAGTAATACAGAAAGAAGTTGTGGAAATCTACTTTTATTCCATATTTGCCTGGTAAACTCTGTGGATAACAGTGACTGTTCATGGAGTCACAACAAGTCACTTATACAACTCAGAAGCATGGATTGATGAATGCCTGCTTTTTTGTTTATTACCAGAATTTGACAACATGTTTTACTATTTGTTGAGATTTCCCAGTTTTAAAGGCAACTTTATTGCATAAAAGTCTTTCTGCACCAGAACAAAATTTTCAAAGTCCTGAAGGTCAGTTTAAAACACCCACTTTCCTTAAAAAACAGGTAAACTAAAAAAGCAAGTAAATATATTTTACTTTTTTCAGTGGCCAACATGTGTTATTTTCCTTTCAGTATATTGACTCTCAGGCTACTTCCGCGGTGGTGCAGCAGTAGCATTGTTGCCTCACAGCAAGAGGTTCTCCCATTCGATTCTTGGCTGGAGTGCGGGGAGTGCCTTCTGTGTGGTGTCTGCATGTCCTCCCCGCCGTTGGGTGGGCATTCGAAAGACATGCGTAAATGGGCGTGCCTTCGTTGAAGGTTGAACGTCGAGCTGGCACCTTGGCGTTCGTGAAAATCTACTGCCAATCATTAGCGGACTGGAGTTCCACTGTGGCGACCCCTAACCGGGAAAAGCCGAAAGACAACAACATACTGATTCTCAGGCTCTCATCACCATTTAAGTAGAAGCTTGAAATCATATAAACAGGATATTCCTGTTTTGTTAGAAGAAATTCTCAGGTTCTAAAACTTCTCAGCTTGTGATTCAGAAAATAACACCAACTGTAACTAACAATGATTTTTTTACTTAAAAATGCATTTTTTACTTTGTCATAGCCATGAAATCAGCCCTGTTCATATTCATGAGAGGTTCTCCAGTAAGCTTAGCTGATAACCTTTCAACCTGTTAGTGCAAGAAATCTGGACAAAGACAGAAAACAAATGGGGGGATAAAGGCCAAAAAGTATGGACATATTTTAAATATTGCTCCTATAAACTTAGAAACTTGCTATAATAGCAGGTTTTGTAT
Source organism: Protopterus annectens (assembly GCF_019279795.1). NCBI lineage: Eukaryota > Metazoa > Chordata > Ceratodontiformes > Protopteridae > Protopterus > Protopterus annectens. The sequence goes on from NC_056743.1 coordinate 1,754,802,041, forward strand.
TATTATGTATTTTCTGAAGGCTATGAGGTCCGAAATTCAAATGCATGTCATTATTTATTATTATTTAGTGACTTCAATCCTCAGTGATTTGCCAGAAAACCATAAATGTGAGGAACAGGGCAAAAATCCGGATAATCTGCAAACATCTGGACAGTTGAGAGGTATGCCTGGAAGTATTCTAACCCTGCCATTCTGGTCTCATCTTTTCTTATGGATATAATGCTCAAAGGCAAAAAGTATTATTCATGCTCTTCCTCCCTGGTTCTGGCTGGCATCACTGAGGCAATGGACATCATATCTCAGAGGCAGTGGCTTTATTCTGCGGGAGTTGCTTAATGGTGGTCACCTTGGCATTTACACAGTTGTGATTTACATGTACTCCATTCATAAAGGTTTACAACACCCAGCCCAATCAGCAGCAGCGCAAGAGTCCTTTATTTTCAGGTGAGAAAAATTTGGTTCAGTTTGACTTCATGCAGGCAACAAAAGGTAGAAAGTCAGGACTTTTAGGCATGGAACTTGAACTAACAATATGTCCATAACATCCATCAATAGGTCAGATACAAATGCAGCACATTCCATTAGTACATAAAAGTATGAGGTTTTATTAACCACAACCAAAATGCTGAAGCAAACTACACTCAACGTGTAACCGAACTTAGTCACAAAAATACTTATCTTTTTTACAGTACCAGTCCATTTTGTTTTCCTTCAACTTGTTTCCTTGGAGGAAGATGGTGAGATTTCCTCGGAGTACTCCGGAATTCCTGGGACTTCTGCTTGAGGTAAGGGGGGGGGGCATGTACCTCAAAGACCTCCCCTCTAGCATATTTCTGATTAAAAAAACAATTATAATGTGTCTTTAATTGAATATTTTAACCTATAAAACAAGTTTGCTTAAAGTTGAAACATGTCATAACGGAAGAGAACACCAAATCTTCCTTAACCTTTTGCTTAAATTACTGCATCTCGACTGCATTTCGCTTAAAAACAGCTCTGCATATTGTTTTTACTGTACTTGTGTTGAATTTATACAGTTAGCACTTTAAAAAGTTATTTTTGTTTAATTTAATTGTTAGGCTAACACACTCAAGTGCGCTAGCCGTTTTATAGCATTTACTGTTTGTTACTGTATCTTTTTCTCCTTTCTCTGTAAAAAAAAGAAAAAAAAAAATATCCTTGTTTTCCCACTTTTCTGAACTAGAATAGTCCAGTCTTCAGATTTTGCTGATCTCTGGGCTTTGTCTTAGTTCTTGTGCTATCCATATCCTTATTTGGATAAGAGGAAGCTTCTTTGTTCACCAGTGGGAGTGGGGAGCACTGAGCAACCTATTTGTCCCTAGAGGATTGGTTCCAGCCCAGCAACTTGTAGTTTATTGGCCATTTTGGGTCAATTCCTGGTTCTTTTCAACCCCCTGCTATAAAGCCCGCTTTTGCATGCTTTAGCGCGAATTAGCGCAAAGTTGCTCATAGAGCAGCATAGGGCAGCGCCGGTTAATCACGTTTAAACTATTTCTGGCTCCGTAAAGTCTACTCTTCAATTTTTTCCTTAGAACTGCTCTACTTGCAATCTAAACAGCCTATTCTCTAACTGAAAAGCTCAGCACTTGCTCCTAAAGCATTTTTTATACAGGTAAAGCACTCTTAAACAAAAGAAAGTACTTCTTTCACCTAAATTCCCTTGAGTACCCATTTCCCTATAGATCCTTTTTGACTCAGTTACACAGCAATCTTTTTCACTATTCTAGCATGTCAAAGGGTCAGTTGCTGGCATCCTCTCCTGTTCAGCTGGTGAATCTGGGAATCTTGAGGCAATGTTACAATTGCCTCATGTACACAGACAGCCCTCTCCTCCTCCCAACAAACACAAATACATGTGAGAGATGCAACTATATAACCAAACTGGAGGCTGAGCTCTCTCAACTCAGTACTGGCAAGACCAGGCAGGAGGAGAAGGTAACCACGCACACCACAAACCCAGTCTCACATAGAACTATCACAACTGCAAACCAAACACATAAACACACAAAAACATACTCGGAGGTGCTGATTAAAAATCTACCAAAACAACAGAGGCCTCCAAAGCAGACACCCAAGCAACCGCCACCTCAAGACATAGCACATGCAACAAATAGTTCACAAAGTCAGTGTGCTAAACAGTCACAGCCCTTAAGGCCAAACAACATGCCAGACACACTTGTAATAGATGACTCCATAGTCAGACACACTGACATCCCGCTCACCAGACTGAACAAGGATAAGGTCACAGTAAGCTGCCTGTCGGGAGCTAGAATCCGCCACATAACACAAGCACTCAGGTCACTCCACAGCAAGTACAAATATGACTCAGTCATTGTACATGCCGGTGTGAATGACCTGAGACATACCTCCCTGGACTACATGAAAAGAGACATAGAGGAGCTCTCTGATTATGTAGCCCAGGCCGGTATGACCCTGAGCAGCATCTTACCCTCACCAAGAATGATGCCACAGCACAAAGACAAAATTATCAGTTTTAACAATTGGCTTAATTACTGGTGTCATTCAAAGGGGATCCAATGTCTGTCTGCTTGGGATGACATGCTCGACAAGCCACGCTGCTCATGAGGGATGGCTTGCACCTGTCACCCTGGGCTTCCGGATATTGGCCAAGGCTCTTGCCACCCCATAGTGCCTTTTTAGGCAAGGCTCAAATGACAAACCTACCTCCCTAGAAAACACAAGTGGAAAAAAAATAAGGGTAATGCTGCTCAATGCCAGAAGTCTAAACCTCAAGATGCATGCCCTCGAAGCCCTCCTCAGTATGGAGAACATCGATGTCTGTGCAGTGACTGAAACCTGGTTCAAGGCTCCTGAGAGCACCCCAGCACTATCAGGTTTTACCTCATATCATGCTTTCCGGCCCCAAAACTTGGACCGAACCACAAAACGCACGAAGCATCAGAGACCATCCAGGTGCAACTAACCATAGGCAAAACTGCCTTACAATTTGTAGCATGCTACAGACCATCCTCTCAAACTCAGGAAACTCACACAGCCTTCCTGAAGACACTGGAGAGTATGAATGTCTCTCCAAATACCATCATAGTGGGAGACTTCAACTACCCAAACATAGACTGGGAACATTACTCCAGCCCAAACACCCTAGCCCAAAGGTTCCTAGAATTCATAAACTCAAATGTGATGGAACAACTAGTCACCATTCCCACAAGAGGAGACAATATACTAGACCTGATCATCACAAACATGGGGACAAAATGCTCCATACCGGAAGTATATCCCTCATTGGTTAGATCAGACCATAAATTAATCTCACTGGAAATCCACATCCCGCCCCCACCCCCTGCACAAAAGACCACAGTGAAGAACTTTTCAAAAGCCAACTTCACACTTCTTAAGACTGAAGTGGTATCCTTCAAGGTCCCTGGGCCAGTGGAAACCACAACCCACACTGCTGAATCCTTTGCAAATGCCTTCTACGGGCACCTTCAAGAATGCATGGATCATGCAATCCCAAATAAAACCAAGACCCATTCCCCCAAAGGCAGGAGCCCAGTCTGGTGGACCCCAGCCATAAACAAACTTTACAACAGAAGGAGGAAGCTACTACATGACAGAGCAAAATCCCTAAATGGGAAGGCATCTCTGATCAGTACTAGCAAAAAACTATGATCACTCATAACATCATCCAAGGCCAACTTTGAGAGAAAAATCGCAAAAGACACAAAAGACAATCACAAGGCCTTCTTTAGCTATGTTAGAAACCTGGGTGGAAACTCCCAGATATGCTCAGAGTTAGTCCAAAATGACAATAAATACACTGAACCCACTGACATTGCCAACATTCTGGCAGATAGGTTCAGTGCAAATTTCTCCCCCCCCCAAAAGGAGAAATAACTATCCCAGCAGAGTGTAGCCTCCCTAACATCTCAGATGCCCAGGTGAGAGCCGCCCTCTCTAAAGCTAAAAACACAGCATCAATGGGACCGGACGGTGTCCTGGGCTGTGTGCTACATGAACTACAAGAGGAACTAAACCCAAACATAAGGCTGCTGTTTAATCTTAGCCTTACTACAGGATACGTATCCAAAGAGTGGCGTACGGCAACAGTGGTCCCACTTCACAAAGGTGGTGCTTCTACGGACCCTGGAAATTACCGCCCCATAAGCTTGACGAGCCTGGTCTGCAAAGCTATGGAGAGGATCATTATGGAACTCATAAACAAAGACATTGGGGACCGACAGACATTGGATCCTACCCAATTTGGCTTTGTCAAGGGCAGATCCTGCCTTTTGAACTTGGTCGACTTTTTTGAAACCGTCACTAAGACCATTGATGAAGGTAAGGCAGTTCACACAGCCTACCTTGATCTTGCAAAAGCCTTTGACACAATACCACACTCGGGCATCATAGACAAACTCACCAGCTTAAATGTAAACCCATATGTCACGAGATGGGTTGCAAACTGGCTCAAGGACAGAACCCACAGGGTCAGAGTTGCTGGAGCTATGTCAGACACTAAGCCAGTCACAAGCAGTGTCCCACAGGGCTCAGTCCTGGGACCCCTCTTGTTTGGCATTTATTTTTCCGAGGTACAGGCAAACATAGGAGGATTGTGGCTGACAAAGTTCACAGATGACTGCAAACTGGGCGCCATAATTGATACTCCAGCGGACATAAACATTCTTCAGAGAGGACTCATAGAAATGGATAATTGGTGCCAGAGCCATGGCCTTAAGCTTAACGCCAAAAAATGTATAGTCATACCCTTTGGGAAAAACAAGGTACCCACAAATTACCACATAGGTGGTAATCCATTAGTTACGGAAGAGGTAATCAGGGACCTAGGGACCCAGGTTGACAGTAACCTCTCTTTTGGCACTCACATTGCCAAAGTGGTTAGGAAGACCTTCTATATTGCCCACCTTATCATGAAGGGTTTCACATCTAGATCAAGAAAGGTCATTGTGCCCCTGTACTCATCTCTTATTAGGCCAATGATTGAGTACAATGCCCCATTTGAGATGTATCTTACCCGACACCTGCAGCAGTTGGAAAGACCCCAAAAGTTCCTCACCAAGAGTATAAAGGGTCTTAAACATATGTCATATGCTGCCCGACTGAAAAAACTCCAGCTCTATTCAGTCGCATACCACCTACTCAGAGGTGACCTGTGCCTAACGTACAAGGCCATGTCCAATCCGGAATTAATGGACATGCTCCACGTCAAAAAATCCAAATCCATCAGAGCTACGAGAGCAAGAGACTTAAACCTCAACACAGAAATAAATAGGACATGCTGGAGGGACAGATTCATAACCCAGAGGCTCCCTACACTCTGGAACAGAATCCCAATCCATGTTAGGCAGAGCCCCTCACTAACTCTATTCAAGAGAAGTCTTGACGAGTGGATGGGAGATCGTAGGTTTACCCCGGGGGTCATCTCTGTGTCACTACTAGACAGAGGCACAGTAAACTAAACCCTAAATGGGCGTAGTATTCTCATCCTAAGGGGTGGTGAAAGCCACACAAACTCTGGCTAGGCTTATAAATGCCCTAGGGCAGATAGCCTAGTACGAACCTATGAACCTATGAACCTAAATAATATGAATTAAGGGCAAAAAAGCCAAACAAAATCAACATTATTGGCCTGTGAGCTGGAACAGAAAAGGTTGCCAGACAAAACTGCCTCCAACTGATTCTACTACATATATGGAAAATACTGCAATCAGTTCTCAAATGTACTATGTAATGGAAAGAGTTGCAAATGTTTAATAGCATTATGATGTGCTATATTCAGAGCTGTGGTGGCCTGAGCAGCCAGTTTTACTTTTTGATAACTCTGCTATATTTTCACTGTATGCGATTACGTCTTGTGCATTTTACATTGTATTCATTTTACATGCTGCAACACATAATAAAAGCAGCAGGCATAGTTTTTATTAAAATGATTACATTTACCTCAGCTTAATAGAGCTTTTCTTTTTAAAATACTGTAACCTTATTCAGCCTGTTACAGTATTTTTTAGTACATTCATATATACATATAAATACACACACATACATACCCACACATATGATTTTCTGTGGGTAACTCTACTAGGGTACTTTATGTAGCCCAGTGCCAGTCTTGCCGTAGTTATTATATAGGTAAAACCGAGTGTAAATTGAGAGAGAGGGTATATGAATACCTTTACAACATCAGAAAGGGGAAGATCAAAAATGCCCTCACTAAGCATGTGAGGGATAACCCAGGGCATTACTTTTTGTTTAGAGCTATTGATCAAATTGAATATGACATGGGGGGGGGGTCCTTTAAGTGTAGAATTGGAAGTGCGAGAATTATATTGGCAAATAAGAACTAGGGCATACATAAAGCCAGGTTTGAATGATGGTGCTCTATAGCCAGTGTGTTAAAGATGAAAAGTTTACAAAGATGACTACTTGTTACTTTGCACTTACACCATTCTCCACCCCCCCTTCTTATCTTCCTCTTATTTCTTATCTTGTGGTGCTTTGTTTCCATTGACAATTTCCATGCCTCAATGTATAAATGATTTATGAATTTCTACTTAAGTAGTTTAGTGAATGTGTATTTAGGATGTATGTTTTAAGTGTTAAGTTTTTAAAGATATAAGTGGCATTTTATTTAATGCTAAATATATGTGTATGTTTTTAAGAATTAATGAATGAGTATGCCATGTGGCCTTTTAGGTGTGGCATTTAAACTAATTTGTCATGCTTCACCTTTGTTTGAAGAAGTTGAGTGGAATAAAACTTGACAAAAGCGCTAACCTTTTTATACTTGAAAATCCAGTGTCTGCCTTTTTTGTTTGTTTTTTTACCCTTTTAAAGGAACTAAACCCTTACCGAAAGATAAATAATTAACACTGGCATGATAGAGTCAAATTCCAACATATCCCTTATTTCTGGAACAAGATTCCACGACATGTCAAGCAGAGTAGCTCTATTGCCACTGTCAAGGTAAACCTAGATAGTCAGATGCACAGCCATAAATTCATACTCAGTCTATTCTGTTGCTTTCCTTGGGGGGTGGTTTGGCTATGCTTGTAATGGTCTAAAGAATGAGTGCACCTACCTATGAGTCTATTAACTTGATTGCCCAAGGACTACTAATAGTTTAAAATTTTAGTCATACCATCAAAAAGGAAATGCAGTGGCATTTTTATTCTTTGACAATTTACTTACCAACACACACTGGGATACTTTTAGTCACTGTGTAGAAAAAAAATGCAGATTTAATTAACCCTTTGTCAAATTGTCCAAATAGAACACCAAAATTGCTAACACTACAAAAATCTACCCCACAGCAAGCACATTCACAGATACATGGAACTGAGTGGTGTATGTGTATGAGTTTATATATAGTGTTTTATGGCTGAATGGTTGCTTTGTTATGGCAACAGGCATACATATATTACTTTAGTAAGGACATGGGAGATTGGTAACAGTGCTATTCATATAGTAGTTTACACTGTAATTTAAACAAACCAATGAAAGTGTGAATGTACTTTAAAGAAAGGGAAAAGTAAATGTGTTGCATTCCTACAGTACCTTTTCAGATATTTTTTCTTATTTAATATAAACTGGCAGCTTTAGTTGTGCTGTAGTAATAGAAGCATGTATGGGCTACACTAAAAATTGCACTTACAGGCATAGAATGAACTACTAAACCATTTAGTGCATAACATACTGATGGAATTTCTATATAAACAGGGAAAGGGAGTAAATAGAAAAACCAGAGCAAAAACTCCATGAAAGAAAAAGACCACCAGGCTAATGAATCAACACATTTAAAGCAAGTAAATATATTTTACTTTTTTCAGTGGCCAACATGTGTTATTTTCCTTTCAGTATATTGACTCTCAGTTTGGATAACTTTGACTCTAACTGCTTTCCAACTTCTTTCGGGTCCAATGTTTTTAGATCCAGAAGAGTCTCAGAGCCAAAGCTTCAGCATTGAGGGTCGAGGGAGGGTTTGATCCCAAAACTGTTGGAGCAGTCTCCTCCCCTTAGCAGTTCAGTGCTAGATGGTTTGGTGCCGAGATCAGCTTTGGGGTTGATACCCATTGGTTCCGAGGTTTCCCTTATGTCCAAGGACAGGAGGGAACCAAGAAAGATTGCTTCCTCGGCCTTTGAGGCTTTCCAATAGGTCCAGGTCTTGTCAGTGCAGAGGGAAAAGGTGCTTGCTTCAAGATCAGTACTATCCAAACCCCCGCTTGGATCAACTTCTGTTTCTTATCCTTCTGTCAGACAGGGACAGTCGGTCCCACAGGCTTCCCAGGCAACCTGTTATATTAGCTCCCAGACTGATTCTGAACCCCCTGACATTCCCCGTCATACAGTTCATTGGAAGCAGATGTACAAACAGAAGCACTCTTCACCAGAGTCTGTTATTGAAGATAATGACCTGGAGGAGGTGAAGGCTTCCCAAGATCCTCCTCTGAAGATGTCACATTTGACGAGATTCTGGAATTGATGAAACAGATAGGGGGATAGTCCACAGTTAGTCCAATGGGTATAGAAGGACCCTGACATGGCAGAGCTTATCCCCAAAAAGCCAGACAGAATTCTCTTCACCCCTAAAGGCAGGAAATATTGGAGCAAGGGTCCTTTGGTAGATGTCATGGTTGCAAGAACTGTCCAAAGAGAGTTCCTCATCTGTCTTTCTAATAATAGAGACTCTAGGGTGATGGACTAATTTGGGAAATGGATTTAAGCTTCAGTGAACATTGCACTTGGAGTACTGAATTATCAAGCGCATGTCACCAGATTTCAGAGAGAATTGAAGAAGGAAATTTCCAAGTTTCTCTCAGATGTGCTACCAGTGGATGCCAAGAAGACAGTGAATTTCCATCTGTTCACCCTACAGTCTACATCCAGTGCAGCCATACATCTGCTATCAAATGCAGCTGATGGCAGAGCTAGGGCAGCAGGCACTGGTATCTCCATTCATCAGTATGCATGGATGCACCTTTGCGACTGTACAGCAAGCTTCAAGACATCCTTCATCAATGCCCCCTTTGATGGGTCCACTTTGTTTAGATCTAAAGTTAGAGAAACACTCACCAGGAGTTAGCAGGATGATAAGACTGTCTCTGCAGTAGGTATCCACTTCTCTACAGCCCAGAGATCATATTTTAAAAATCAGCGGGCTGGAAAGAGGATGTGGTTCAGGAAAGTACAGAGCCCTTATCAAGAGACTCCTGGTGGTAGACCTACTCATGGCAGAGGAGGAAGTGACAATAATGGGCATTGCCCCAGAGGCAGGGGTATATTGCATAGTCAGGCCTTTTATGGACCATTCTCCAAAAAGCTTTTTCATCATCCCTGGAGATGAGGATGGTTGTCCTTAAATTATAGGCCTTTCAGGACACTCTCCTCACAGGTGTAATTCAGGTACAGACAGACAACATGTTTGCGGTCTGGCACATCAACAAACAGGGAGGAACCTGTTCTTACCCCCTACGCTGTGAAACTATGAGACCGTGGCAATAGGCAATGTCTTCAAACTGTTCTGTTGGACAGTCTGAGCAGATCTGTCCTAATACCTTATGCGAGGTGCTTCAATCAAACAGTGACAAATTTGATCTTCAGTTGCTGGGACCAGCCTTGCTACAGTCTTTTTGCTTCCCATCTAAATCTCAAGTGCAGCAGTTACTTTGCCCTGATTTCTCCACATGGACAATCACCAAAGGATGCTCAGGTCCACAAGTAGCCCCTGATCTCCTTTATGCTTTCCCCCCATTGCCTCTAATGAACACATTTATATAGAAAGCAAGGGTGTGCAAGGACAAGGTGATCCCCATTGCCCCTTTCTAGTCTTGGCAGATATGTTTTCCATTCCTGTGGCCTCTTCTTGTACATTCTCCTTGGAAACTAGATCAGTATCCAGATCTCTTGTCTTACCCATCTGGACTGACTCCCCCAGAAAAGAAAACCTTGAAATGAACTGCTTAGTTCTTCCAGTTCTAACATTAGCTAGAGATGCCAGGCTTTCCTCATTGGTTGTTCAGATCCTATCGGTCTCTTAAAAACATACCACTACTACTGTGTACTGCAGCAAATGGAAAAGGTTTTCTATATGGGCACCATTTGAAGGTCTGGACACCTTTCAGCTCGTGTTCTCTCCATTTTAGAGTTTTTATCAGAACTTTTCCACCATGGGTCTAGCTACTCAACCATCAAAGTGCAGTTGACAGCCATCTCTAGTTTTCACTAGGCCAGAACAATGGTTCTTTGGCCTTGGTGAAGATTTTCAAAGCCTTTTTAAAGGGAACTTTCCTACACCCCCCCCCCTGTCAGAGATCCAGCTCCTCCTTGAGACATTACTATCATGTTGCAAGCACTGACTCAACCGCCATGTGAACTAATAGCATCAGTGGATTTGAAATTCATATCTTGGAAAATAATTTTTCTGGTGGCTTTTACTTCAGCTAAGTGCACATCAGAGATGCCAGCACTTTACTGCAGACCTCCTTATTTGGTTTTTATTAAAGATAGGGTTTCACTGAGAACAAATGCTTCTTTCCTTCTTAAAATGGCATCTGAAGCTAATCTAAATCAGGCCATAAATCTACCAGTCTTTTTTCCACAATTTTTTAAATAAAAGTGAATACCTACGCAGTATGCTGGATGTCCATTGCCAACAGAAGCTTAGGCTTTTTAGGAAGTTTGATCGACATTTTGTAGTATTCTCCAGACAAAACTCGGGCAAGGTGGTGGCTAAGATTACTTTGTCTAGGTGGTTATCTGGTTGTATTACATTTGTGTATAATAAAAAGGGTTTATCCTTACAGTCAAAGCCTAAAGATCATTCCACATGGGCTGTGGCCACGTGTACATCCTTTGGCAGCAAACTTCCTTTTGATGATATCTGTGCAGCTGCTGCTTGGTCAACAATTCATACATTTGTGTTTCAGTATAAATTGGATGAACAATCCAGATCTCATTCATCCTTTGGCTGTGCCATTCTTAGGCATGTCCTTCCTTGATACCACCCAGGACTGTGTGCTTGGGAATCTGTCCCAAAGTTGAACTGGGTGAAAATAGACAACGTTGGATACAAAAGTTCTGTACTTACCATAACAATAGATCCATGTTGTGTGATTTTTGCCTTTTTCAGCATCCCACCTACCAGTCCCCTGCTAGAGTGTCACAAAGAGACTTCGAGAACTGGCTGACCTTGACATTGCCTGCCAGTAAGCATCAGTCTTCCCTCCTTCAACTAGTATCTCAGTCTCCTATTTCACTTTCGAAATTGTCTTTTATATCCCTTAAAAGGAGCTCCACCATGTGTAATGGAAAACTACAGTCTATTCTTCAACAATGAAATACAGTGGGAGCTACAAAAGTAAGACCATTCATCCTGAAAAAAATATACATAGGCTAGTGCACATACATTCGAAGTGCTTTAAATGCTGAAGCAATCCTACAAGAATGCAATTTTAGGCTTTCTTCTGTCACTGGCTTCATCACTGATAGTGTCTTTAAATTGTGTACTCACTTGAGAGCCTCAAGGATTCAAAGTTCCCTGTACTCTTGTTGTCTTCTTCTGTTTGAAAATTAGCTGGTGTAACAGAGTAGAATATGCCGGCTCCTCACCAGGAATTACCGCTACAGGCAGCTCTGTTTCATTAAGACAAACCATATGCTCCCTAAAGGAAGTCTCTCTGTCATCATTTTCTGTAGTGTTCTCATTTTGTGCCGGGAAATCATCTGGTCTGACAGAAACAGTTTACATACATGCATCTCCGTAAATTGCCCTTATACTCTGTTCTCTGCCATGTGAGAAAGAAGTATTTTCCTGTAAAGGAATTATTTTTGTATTATCCATTTCTGTTACATTCTTGTCTTGTTCAGTTTGAAAAAGAAATGGTGTAACAGGAATCGGTAAGTTGCACTCCTTTACAGGAACTAACACTTCAAGATATTTTCTATCATTAGAGAATACATACGTTCCACAACAGGAATTGCATCTATATTAACCATTTGTTTAGGATTCTTCTCCTGTTTTGTTTGAAAATCAGCTGGTGTGTCTGGAATAGGAGGAGTGCATGGCTGTACATAAAGTATTTTTATAGGCTGTTGGTTTTCTTGAGAAAAAGACGTACATTCCTCTTCAGAGATAGTCTCTGTATGTTCTTCTACTTTATAAGAGAATAGCTCCCCTGGAACTTTGGTGCATGCTCTCCTGCATCAGAATTTGTACAAAACATACTAGAACAGAAGCAGAAGCTTCATCCTCTGCTGAAAGTGACTGTATTTGAGCAGATGAGCACAACACTGCTCGGTGAAATTGGTGAAATGACTTTTTAATTCTATAAGTGCTTTAAATGCTTTAACAATCCTAAAAGAATATGATGTAAGTCCTTTTCTGTCGCTACCTTCATTAATAATACAGTCCCCTTAAATTGTGTATGTACTTGAGAATCTGGTGTTTCCAAAACTACTTCAGTCATTATTACATCACTGATAATGGTACGTTCCTGAACAATAGGTGATTGGATATGTGCAGAACGTTTCAAAGCCTTTTTATTTCTTTCTGTTGTGCACTTGCAGTGTTCATTCTTCTGAACAGTGTTTTTCACACACACTGTTTATTCAACACACCATTTAGTCCCTTTCCCTGTTTATAGAGATATCACATGAATATAGTGTGCACTATATGCTGTAGTTCATTTTACTCCTGTAGACAGAAGGTTTAGTTCAGCACATGCATGTATTACTACAGTACAGCTAAAGGTACCCCTTTGTATTAAATGAGAACAAATATCTGAAAAGGCACTGTAGGCATACAGCAGATTTACTTTTCCATTTCTGTAAAGTGCTTTCACACTTATAGAGATTTGTTTAAATTACAATGTAAACTACTATATAAGTAGTTCTGTTACTGATCTCCCATGTGCTTAATAAAGTAATATATGTCTGTAGTCACAACAAAGCAAGTCCACTCATCTTTAAAACAATATATACAGACTCGCACACATACATTCAAAGTGCTTTAAATGCTGAAGCAATCTTACCAGAATGAAATTTAGGCTTTCCATGGCAGTAGTCACAGCTCACCTGAGACATCTAGGATTCCAGGTGTTTTCATACCTAGATGATTGGCTCCTTATCGCCACCACCAGGCATCAGCTGATTCAGGCAAGGGAGTACACTCTGTCACTCTGCAATCATCTAGGCATTACAGTCAACTCAGAAAGTCTGCCTTGTCGCCATCACAGCATATCGTTTTTATCGGGGCAGAGCTAGATACCTCAACCACCACTCTAAGACTACCAGTGGAAAGAGTCTTTCTTTTTTGTCAGCAGGTCAGCACATTGGTATCAAAAGACAGAGCACCAGCTTCAGAAGTTCTGAAAGTATTGGGTATGATGGCAGCAGCAATCCTAGCCATACCATTAACAAATGCATATGCAGATTCTTCATTGGCTGTTGTTCACTCAATGGTCTTACCAGGAACTATCCATGGACCACACAATATTGATTACAAGCTCTTGCAAGAAAGACCTCCAGTGGTGGTTGATGTCTCTTCATGTCACCATAGGACGCCCCTTTGTTCTACCCCTTCCAGTAGCCGTTGTGACCATGGACACTTCCCTGATAGGGTGGGGTGGGGGGCATTTTCAGGGAAAGACTGCCCAAGGCACATGGACTGATCAGAAGTCACATTTGCATATCAATATCCTGGAGATAAGAGCAGTACTTTTGGCATTGCAGTACTTCCAGGACTCTCTTCCTCTAGGAACGATTGCGATTCAGACAGACAATATATCAGTAGTCTGGTATTTGAACAAACAAGGGGGAACCAGATCTTTCCCCCTTTGCTGAGAGACCCTCTGAGTTTGGCAGTGGGTGTTTCCTCCCTGCACTTTCTGTTGGCAACGCACATCCCAAGGAGATCCAATGTGATAGCAGACAAACTAAGCAGGGCAAACTTGTTGCCACACAAGTGGTTCCTCAAGAAAGAGATTGCGAACAAGATTTTCCGTAAATGGGGCCAGCCTTGCTGTGACCTTTTTGCCAGTCACATCAACACAAAATGCAGAAGCTACTTTGCCCTGATTCCTCCTCTGGGAGAAGCCCCAAGGGATGCACTCATACACGATTGGCTCCCTGGTCTCCTCTATGCATTTCCACCAATACCATTGATACCCAATGGTCTACAGAAAGCAAAATCCCTGGGAAGGACCATCATTCTTATAGCCCCTCATTTACCTTGGCAGATTTGGTTCCCATTCCTTCAGCCTCATCTTTTGGAGCATCCCTGGATTCTGGACCCAGTTCCAGACCTCCTGACATACCTGTCAGGGGACCTTCATCCCTCTCTGCAGTCATTGAAGCTGACAGCTTGGCTGCTCCAGTTCCCCTCATAGCCAGGCTTCATACCCTTTCCAATGAGACAAAACAGATCCTTTTGTCTTCTCATAAGCCCTCCACTAGAAAATTATATCTTAGTAAGTGGAGGAGATTTTCCATACGGGCCTCTAAAAATAATATTGATACTTACCAACCCCCCATGACATCCAAACTAGAATTCTTGACTATGATCTTTAACAAAGGAGCGGCAGCAGCAACAGTTCAGGTTCAGTTGGCTGCTATTTCTAATTTTCGTGTTGGGGTTGACAGTTTAAATATCATGTCCCACAAGTTATCCAAAGCTTTTCTCAAGGGGACATTCCATATGAGACCACCTGTGAAAACTCCCTATTCTCCATGGAATTTAAATTGTATGCTTTCACATATAATTCTCCCTCTGTTTGAACCAGCATCATCTTGTGACTTCAAATATTTGCCTTGGAAAACCATTTTTCTGGTTGCTATTACTTCTGCTCGCAGAGTGTCAGAGCTTCTGGCTTTATCTATCAACCCTCCTTATTTGATTTTTCATGCTGACAGAGTATCACTGAGGACAAATCCTTCACTTTTGCCCAAAGTTTGTTCAGAAACCAATATTAACCAAGTTATTGTGTTACCAATTTTCTTCCCTAATCATTCCAACAAGTTAGAGTATATGCTGCACCAACATGATGTTCACAGAAAACTCAGATTTTGTTTGGATAGAACAAAAGATTTCATGAAATCAGACCAGCTTTTTGTTTCATTCTCTGAATCCAGGAAGGGTAGACCAGTGGCTAAAACAACTCTGTCAAAATGGTTATTTGATTGTGTCACATTTGCCTGTTCAGCTGCTAATATGCCCTTGCAACACAAGATTAAAGTTCACTCAACCAGAGCAGTTTCTACATCCTCTGTGTTTTCAGTCAAATTTCCCCTCAATAACATTTGTGCAGCGGCCACTTGGTCAAAACCTCCCTTTATCACTCTTTACAAAGTAGATAAGGCCTCCAAGGATAGAGCCTCCTTTGGGTCCATGGTCCTGAGAAATGTACTCCCGTGAGCCATACGAGATTGATGGTGCTTGGGACGCTACCCATCAGTTAAGAATGAACGGCGAGATTGAACAACTTCACATTAGGAAGTTATGTACTCACCATAATGTTCCATGTGAGTTGTTCATCTCGCCTTCATTCTTGCTTCCCTCCCTCCTACCCCCCCCCGGCTGATAGTTGACCTACATGTTGGTTTTATCCTGGTTGCGCAAATTCTTCTTCCGTTCTATAAGGGAGTAACTATTATATATGGTTACAGTATATGCAGCAAACAAGATCTGAGGTAATTCACAGTGCATCATGGGATAGGGACTTGGCCTCGTGCTACTGGAAGACCTCGAGCTTTGCATGCGGCCATACCGGCTCCGAACCCCATCAGTTAAGAATGAAGGCGAGATGAACAACTCACATGGAACATTATGGTGAATACATAACTTCTTATTTTCTCCTAAAGGAATTATTTATGTATCATCCATTTCTGTTACATTCTTGTCTTTTTCTGTTTGAAAAGCAAATGGTGTAACAGGAATTGGTGGGTTGCACTCATTTAGAGGAATGATCACTGCAAGATGTTTTCTATTATTAGAGAAACACATACATTCCACAACAGGAGCTACATCTATATTATCCATTTGTGCAGCATTCTTCTACTGTTTTCCTTGAGAATAAGCTGGTGTATCTGTAATAGAAGGTGTGCATGGCTGTACATAAAGTATTTTTATAGGCTGTTGTTTTTCCTTGAGAAAAAGACGTACATTCCTCTTCAGATATAGTCGCTGCATGTTCTACTTTCGGGAGAATAGCTCCCCTGGAACTTTGGTGCATGTTCTTCTGCTTCAAAATTTGTTTGTACAGAACATGCTAGAACAGGAGCAGAAGCTAGATCCTCCTCTGAAAGTGACTGTGTTCGAGCAGATGAGCACGACACTGCTCAGTGAAATTACTTTTTAATTCTATAAGTGCTTTAAGTGCAGAAGCAATCCTAAAAGAATATGATGCAAGTTCTTTTCTGTCACTACCTTCATTAGTAATACAGTGCCCTTAAATTGTGTATGTACTTGTGAATCTGGTGTTTACAAAACTACTTCATTCATTATTATGTCACTGAGAGTGGTACGTTCCTGAACAATAGGTGATCGGATATGTGCAGAATGTTTCAAAGCCTTTTCATCACTTTACGTTGTGCTCTTGCAGTGTTCATTCTCCTGAACAGTGTTTTTCACACACTCTGTTTCTTCAACACACCATGTAGTCCCTTTCCCTGTTTATAGAGAGATCACATGAATATAGTGTGCACTACATGCTCTAGTTCATTTTACACCAGTAGACACAAGGTTTAGTTTAGCACAAACATGCATGTATTACTACAGTACAGCTAAAGGCACCGCTTTGTATTAAATGAGAACAAATATCTGAAAAGCTACTGTAGGCATACAACAGATTTACTTTTCCGTTTCTGTAAAGTGCTTTCACACTTATAGAGATTTGTTTAAATTACAATGTAAACTACTATATAAGTAGTTCTGTTACTGATCTCCCATGTGCTTAATAAAGTAATATATGTCTGTAGTCACAACAAAGCAAGACCATTCACCCTTAAAACAATATATATAGACTCCCACACATACATTTGAAGTGTTTTAAATGCTGAAGCAATCCTACAAGAATGCTGTTTTGTCTTTCTTCCGTCACTGGCTTCACCACTGATAGTGTCTTTAAATTGTGTACTCACTTGAGAACCTCAAGGATTCAAAGTTCTTTGTTCTTTTTCTGTACTCTTGTTGTCTTCTTCTGCTTTAAAATTAGCTGGTGTAACAGGGTAGCATATGCCTGCTCCTCACCAGGAATTATCACTACAGGCAGCTCTGTTTCATTAAGATAAACCAAACACTCCTCTAAAGAAAGTCTCTCTGTCATTATTTTCTGTAGTGTTCTCATTTTGTGCTTGGGAATCATCTTGTCTAACAGAAACAGTTTACGCCCATGCATCTCCGTAACTTGTCCTTATACTGTGTTCTCTGCCATGTGAGAAAGCATTTTCCCCTAAAGGAATTATTTCTCTGTCATCTATTTCTATTACATTCTTGTTTTGTTCGGTTTGAAAAGCAAATGGTGTAACAGGAATCAGTGGGTTGCACTCCTTTAGAGGAACTATCACTGCAAGATGTTTTTTTTTTTTTTCAAATACTTTTTTATTTTTCAAATAATATAATGTTTAACAATACAATCATCAATAAACAAGTATTATAAACCTTTATATACACTATGTACAATTGACCTGAACAAAGGAGGGAAAAAAATAAAATATATGAACTTAGTAACAAAAATTTATAATATTCAGTTAATAAAGTATAAAGTTATACATTAATTATTTAGGGTTCATTTTTATTGTCTCAGTAAGAGTTAACATTTTTCCCAAGGATTGTTTGTCCATGTTTTAGGTGAAATTCTCGAGTCTTTCACCTTGATTTCTAATGCCGCTGTTTCTTCCATCAATCTCAAAAATTCTTCCAGAGTAGATTCTTGTGAAGACTTCCACTTTCTAGTTATATATTTCCTTGCCACAGCTAGTATGGACCAAAGTAGGTATAGATCTTTTTTATTCATTCCAATAGTATCATTAACATTTAAGAGGACTAAAGATTTGGTTAAAATAAAGGTATGTGTGAATATAGCTTGGAGAAAAATAATAATTTCTTCCCAGAATTTTTTATATTAATACAGTCAAAAAATATATGAGACCAATCAGCTTTACAGTTTAAAGAACATCTCCAACAAATGGATTTATCAAGTAAACTGAATTTGGCTAGTTTATCAGGTGTAATAAATGCCCTGTGAATATATTTCCATGTAAATATTTTCCATACTTGTAAATTAAATGTTAAGTTAACAGAACATAAAAGATTTGTTTTACTCTCAATTGATAGATTAGTGTGACATCCTTTTGCTATGAAATTCCAATATCTTGCATTAGGGCTAGTTTTAATTGTTATCAATATTTTGTATAATTTTGAAATGAGATTCTTCTAATTATAATTGTCGTAAATAACTTCAGATATTAGACTTATCAAATTTGGACTAGTTTTATAAGGAGAATTAATAATTTTACTATTAATATCCTTAACATATGATAATATGCTTTGTAGTATCAACCAATCTGCTGGTGAAATGTCATATATTTATTCTGAATTTGTTGAATGTCTAATACTACTTGGTTCTCTATACAAGGTTGCCAACAAGTGAAGTTTTTCCCCTCCCATCTAGTTAAAATAACATTGTGAATTTTATTGAAGAAATTCTTTGTAGAGCTAAAGGGCATTCTCAAGTCTAGCCAAATCTTAATATCATGTTAGTATATATAAATCTTCTGAATACATTGTAAATATTATTTATATAAGTTAAGTTTGTTGGTTTTGTTATATTATATTGCATATTAACAGTCAATATGTACCACATCCTATTATTTTGTTCACTGAGTATACAATTTTTAATTATTTTATTTTAATTTAGAAAAATAATAGTATGCAATGTTTTCCATGTTGAAGAATAATTAGGATCTATCCAATTAATGATAGTTCTTAATATGGAAGCTTTTATGTATGGTTCTAGATCTGGAAGTTTAATTCTACCCATTTCCCAAGATCTAATATGATGTGTATAGGCTATTCTATTTCTTTTTGGATATCAAAAGAAAGTTTAATAGAATTTTATTTATTTCAGAATTTTCTTGTTAGGTACTATAGGAATAGCTTGTGCAATGTAATTAATTTTTGGAAGTATTGTCATTTTTATTATTTGTAATCTGTCTTCAAATCTCAAGAACATTTTATTCCAGCTTACTATTAACATTTTTGTTTTATTAATTATGTTGCAATACTTTGTGGCTAACGTAGATTCCAAATTATCACATAGTGTTATTCCTAAATATTTTATTATGGGAGCTTGTTTTCCTATCACACAATTTGTAGTTAAGGTAAAATCTCTCTTTTTATTCAAATGTATATAATTAGATTTTCCCTTGTTAAATCTAAGGCCATAAATCTGATAAAACCTTTCCACTATTTCATCTAGTTTTTGTACTGATTTCTCCGAGACAGATAACATGAGTAAAACATCATTAGCAAATAGCATAATTTTTTAAATGAGTTGACCATATACATCTATGCCTGATATATTAGGGTTGTGGTATACTAATGAGGCAAATAATTCAATTCCTAAGGCAAACAGTATGGGAGACATCGGACATCCCTGATTTGTACCTTTGGTTATTTCAATAGCCTTCGAGGTAAATGGTCCAAGTTTTACATAAGCCAAATTTTTTTTATAAATATTCTTTATTAGCGTAATAAAATTAGTAGGAAATTCAAACAATTCTAAAGCCTTAAAAAGAAAATCCCAGCTCAATGAATCAAAGGCTTTTTCTATATCCAAAGCTACTATTAGAGCTTCTTGGTTGTTTCTATTTAGAAAATCTATGAGCGTTAGAATTCTTTGTATATTGTCATGTGTGTGTCTTTTATAAATGAATCCTGTTTGATCCTCATTTATTATGTGTGTCAATGATTTTTTAATTCTACTAACTAATATTGACATGAAGATTTTATAATCATTTTTAAGTAAAGATATTGGCCTATAAGATTTACACTGTAAAGGGTCTTTGTTTTCTTTTATAATGGGTGTAATTAACGAGTAGCTCCATGAAATTGGAATTGTGCTTTGTGCTAGAATTTCATTTAAAGTTTTGTTAAACAATGATATTACTGAAGATGGAAATATCTTATACAGTTCACTAATTATTCCATCAATAATGAGTAATTTCTTTTAGAGATATTTGTTTTTGAATGTCTAACTTTAACTTTCCTGGTATCGCCTTTACCTTTACTAATTTCAGGTCTAAGTTTGATGTATTAGTTATATGTGAAGTATCATTATAATGATCAGAGAAATAATGTTTAAATGCTTCTGGTATATCATTTATATCCAAAATCTTTTTGTTTCTTTTCCTTCCTTCATGTATAATACTTGTAATATTATTTTCAGTCGAATGTTTTTTTAATCTTATTGCTAAATTATGCATATGTTTGGGTGATACTGGATAGGAACTATGTTTTAACTTTTTTACAGCTATATTAGTTTTGTGATTTAGGATTTCATTATATCTTTTGTTTAAGTCTTCCAATGCTTTTTTATGATTATTTTGTGTGTAAGTAGAAGAATTAATAGTGAGATCTGTAATTTGTTTTGGATGTTACATAATTCTGATTCCCACTCTTTTAGCTTGTTTTATACCATGAAAGAATTTTTCTATTTAGATAGGCTTTCAATGTATCCCAAAGATTAGTTGCATTTATTTCAGTAATGTAGTTTATATCTAAAAAGAATTGTACTTTTGAATCTAACCAAGGTTTACATTGTTTTAATTTTGTAATGTAAGCTGGAATTCTTGACATAAAAAAAAATAATTTCTTATAATCTGTATGTACTTTGAGAATTAATGAATTATGGTCTGAAAAGGGACAATGGATTATGGAAAATTTTATTATTTTTGAATTTAGCTCTTGAGATATAAAGATTTTATCAATTCTTGTTTGTGTCTCAAATCTGTGGTCTTGATGTGAAAAGAATAATGAATTGTTCTCCCAATAACTAAATGTATCAATTAGATTTAAACTTTTTTTTCATTTCAAGTAGCTTCCCTGTAGAACTTACATGTACATTTCTTTTGCTTGTGGTCTCTGATTTATCCAATATACAATTAAAGTCACCTCCTAAAATCACATTTCCTTTATATACTCTAGTTATTAGATCCATATGTTTTCTTATTGTCCTAACCCCAATACCTGGAAACCAATATATATTTGCTAATGTCCAGAGTTTATTGTTATAATTTACTATTACTATGGCTGGGAGTCCTTCTTTATCTTCATATTTGTAAATGATTTGAGGCATAGTGACATTTTTTTCCATTAAATTAAAGTTCCCCTAGTCTTTTTCTTATATGAAGAGTGAGATAAGATCATATATTCATTAGGATTACAGCTAAAGGTATCATTTGTTTTGAAGTGAGTCTCTTGAAGAAATACTACCTGTACTTTATTTAATTTCATATATCTTAATAAATTAGATCTTTTCCTTGGATTGTTTAAACCGTTAGTGTTTAAGGATAAAATGGTCAAGTCCATTCTCTGTATTTAACTTTACATCATATTTGTTTTGTATTATATTTTGTAATACCATACCAAATGTAAAATGTGTAACTACTGTGTTAATAATTCTTATTGTAGTCAATATTTTAATTTTGGTCAAATAACTTAAAACAGAGTTTAGTTCAGGCCAATAAAAAAAAGAAAAAAGAAAAATGCCAAAATTACTTGTATAACAACAAGTATATAAATATTTTTGTAAAACCTCTAATGTACATGAAGTGAAATACACTTTCAATCTGCTAGATGAGAAGAAATCTAACAGCTTGCCTACCATAACTTCCCTCATGAAAAAACAAAGAAAAAAAAAAATAACCCCTTTCGAACTCCAGTACACCTTTTCTCTTATCTTGGAGATTTAACAATATTAGTTATTATTTTCCCTATATAAGTATTAATAATGAATTAACATAATGTGGGGCAGCCACGGTGGTGCAGCGATTAGGGTTGCCGCTTCACAGCAAGAAGTTCTCTGGATCGATCCTCGGCTAGGGTGCCTTCTGTGCGGAGTCTGCATGTCGTCCCTGTGGTCGCGTGGGTTTCCTCTGGGTGCTCCGGTTTCCTCCCACATCCCAAAGACATGCTGTAGGTGGATTGGACACTCTAAATTGGCCCTAGGTGTGTGTGTGTATGTGTGTGCCTTCTGTGGAAGGTTGGGCGCTGGGCTGGCAACTCGACACTGTAAAACTCCATTGCCAATCATGAGCGGACAGGTGATCCGCTGTGGTGACCCCTAACCGGGAAAAGCCGAAAGAAGAAGAAGAAGATGAATTAATTCACATAATGTATGCAAACAAGTATTGATTTGGTAATACAATTTAATTTTAGATAAGATTAGACTTCTTTTTCAAAATATAATCATCCTATCATGCACTACTTAAACATTCATAAAGTAAAATCTCATTTATAACACAGTAAATGTTGCTTAACATTAGTTCTCTTTAGCCTGAGTGTAGCATATATGCATATTAATAGTCTGCAATATTCTGATATGACCAATATACTAATGATTATGTCAGATAAGCACTTTCCTACATACTAAAAATATATTATAACTGAGTGAAGTAGATTTAAAAGTGTATTAATAAGTAAAGATAAATATGGACAAGTCTATTCAGAACACTTGAATCATATTACAAAAACTATGTAGTCCATAGAATGAACCCTTAGAGTTGTGTTCACAAGAGATGATAATGTAAATATGTTTGAGTGAACAATACATGTCATAAATCTCTAACTATCACTCACATGCTTTCAATTAGAGCCAAATGAAAGCATAACCAGATTCAGTTTATTTTATGTCCACCCATGAATGTAGTTGTGACAAATTAAAATAAAAAATGAAGACAGACAATATTAGATCACAGTGATCACTCACTGATGATGAAACAGAAGCAATTTGCCCTAATAAGTGGCCTTGTGGGTGAGCAATTTATAAACTTTGGTACTTTTCCATTATCGGAGAAACAGGTAGAATGAGCAGTTATAATGTCACATGACAGTGTTCCCACCGAAATTACCTTTCATGAAATCATTTGCAGTGTGTATTCAGCAAAATAATTGAATAACTAGTACAACAAAATAAATGTATTCACATTATCCTTGCTACAGCTGTTGCAATGTTAATGCTTATGTAATGTATTACATTTCGCATATGCATTGTAGATTATGCGGGGAGCTTGAAAATCATTAATTTTAACTTTTATTCATATTTCTCTTGTTGGAAAACTTGCTATTTTTGTTTTATTAATTTTTATATGCTGGTTTTGAATAATAGATTTCTTACATTGTAAAAATTCCCATATAGCTATAGTTCGTAAATCGGCAGTTAGTATGCTGAGAATAATATTGGTTTGCAGTTATTAAAAAACAGTTTATTGTTAGTAGTACTGTACAACAATATGGGAGCAAATGTGAAGCCATAAATATAAATAAATGAAATAAGTTTGACAGGTAAAATGCCCGAAGCTGTAACTTATTTTTAAACAGTAATTTCTTGCTCTGTAAAGTTATTCTGTTAGTTTGGTTACAAGTCAGTTAACACCCACATTATTGTTGGAAAAAAGGCAACCATGATAAGCTGGGCAAAATGCATGTGTTGAGGGCTATGTATTACTGGCTAAGAATATCACACAGAGTTTTTCCGTACCAAGGCAACATTTTCTACTTCAGTTACTGGATTACAAGCGAACGATCGTGTTGAAAGCGTTGTGTCAGTATTGTAAAACAACAAAAAGCAAAGAAACAAATGAGTTGCAAAAAATCACATAACAACTTACTTTTTTTGCTGTGAAATGCACATTATATGTATCCATATAACATATTTATAGTATACAATGCATTGTATTTGTATAGAGTGTATAACGTTAAATTTCCTTACTGCAGTTACTATTTCAAAATATGATTGGCTATCACTCATCACACCTCTGACAAGCCTCTGATACTCCCGTCCCCTTTTAATTTGGTAACTTTATGTAACTAACGTAGGGAAAACAACTGAAACAGATGAACATATAAAATACTTAGTGTAATTTTATTTAGTATTGAATGACAGGAAAACACGAATCTGCAACATGCATAACATTAACTTAAAAATAGTATGTATATAAGTGTAATTAAATTATAATAAAATAATTTGGTAATAGTTATTCTGGAGAAATGAAAAAAGAAATGTCTGTCAACATTGTTGTAAACAGTGAATTCTTGGGGTTGCCACGTCTCCACATAAACTCAGACAAGTATGAGTCAAGGTGATGTCTGGCACTACCACGTTGTCTTTTATTGCGCCACTTAGCACTTCCCCATAGCCGCTCCACATGCTGAGTATGGCATCTACTGTCTGAATCAATAAAATTATAGGTATGATTAACAGTAAAGTGTTCA
Source organism: Protopterus annectens (assembly GCF_019279795.1). NCBI lineage: Eukaryota > Metazoa > Chordata > Ceratodontiformes > Protopteridae > Protopterus > Protopterus annectens. The sequence continues at coordinate 1,754,826,546 of NC_056743.1, forward strand.
TATCCTGCATCCCTCAGTTCATCCGATTTGTAAGCTTTCCAGCAATCTGAATAGATAGTACTGACGTCCTCTGCATTATTTTGGATGACATTTAATAATGTTTGGGCAGAACAGTCAGGGACAGCTACAAGGAAACATTGCTTAGTAGCACGACATAATCCTCCAAAAACCCATTATTGTGGTAAAACACGACCAACATTTGATTTTCTTCTTGTGAACAGACTTTCATCAACCTCCACAATTTTATTGACACCACCGATCTTAATTGAAGGCTTTGAAAGTAATGAAGTAGCATATACTTTTCTCATATAGTTATTCCAGTCCACAGTGGTGTTGTGATTCATCTGCAATTGAAGTTCACAAAACTCGATGTTAATTCCTGGCACGAGAAATATATAAACCTCAATGCAGTAAGGAATGGTATACGAGACCCCTCAAACCAGTTCTGTGATCTTAAACCCTTCTTTTCCAGACATCCACGTTGCGTACATCTCCATTTAGGTGTTTCCTTTATACAGAAACAAAGTTTCATATTATGATGATTACAACAAAATCTTTCTTTATGTAAAATACCTCTGTCTTGGAAAAATTGAATAGCAGACTCTTCATCCATGGGCAACTGCCATATAGTGAAATCCATCTTAAGCGGGAAATTACTCCTTCACTTTGATAGGATTTACAAGATTTTCAACTGCTTTTTCAGAAACATTCTAAGCTCCTAACTGTACATTCTAAGCTTGTGTTACCTATTACATTATTATAAAAACTGACACCTACATATTATGATTACATACTGTACTTATTTCTACAGAATCTGTGGTGGTGGTGCTGCGGTAGCATTGTCGCCTCACAGTAAGACGCTGTCCGGTTCGACTCTCAGCTAGAGCGTCTTCTGCGTGGAGACATGCGTGAATGGGCGTACCTTCATTGAAGGTTGTGCGTCAGGGCTGGTAACTCGGCACGTAAAAATCAACTACCAATTATTAGTGGACCGGAGTTCCGCTGTGGCAACCCCTAACCGGGAAAAGCCGAAAGACAAACAAACAAACTGTACTTTTTTCTACAGAATTGGGTACCCAAAACTGTATGCCATATATGTAAGGGATGCAATAGGAAAAAAACAAAATGAAAGTAATACATGCATTTCTTTATATTATTCAATGAAATGCATCGTAGAAACAAGTGAAATATGTCTTTTACATCCATTTAAAGGTACCTTTTCAAATGACATTTTCACTGGATAGTCAGGGAACATGTTCAGTCTTAGGTTGTTCATTATATGAAAAATATGTATGTCATTTCCTTCTGTATTGAAATAAACACTTGTGATAACATTTACTTAATTACTGCACGTAATGTAAGTCAGTCTGCGCTATGAAAAGAAAAGAAAATAACAGACGAAGACAGAGACATAATTTCTAGTTGTAAGACTCATTTCCTATGAAGAAGATACTATCACATTAATTTATCATTTCTTCTGACATTCTTTACAGGTGAAAAACTACACTGGAAAGTTTGAATGATGGGATGTCAGTCATGACATTAGGAATACAGTGTATACAGCATTTCTACCATTAAGAATTAATTTGTTCTTCTTCTTCTTCTTTTGGCTTTTCCCGGTTAGGGGTTGCCACAACAGATCACCTGTCCATTCATGATTAGCAGTGGAGTTTTATGGTGTTGAGTTGCCAGCCTGATGCCCAAACTTCCACAGAAGGCACACACACACACACACACACACACACACACACACACACACACACACACACACACACACACACACACACACACACACACACACAGGCACTCACACCTAGGGCCAATTTAGAGTGTCCAATCCACCTACAGTATGTCTTTGGGGTGTGGGAGGAAACCAGAGCACCTGGAGGAAACCCATGTGACCACAGGGAGGACACGCAGACTACGCACGGAAGACACCCCAGCCAAGGAACGAACCGGAGCACCGCTTGCTGTGAGGTGGCAACGCTAACCGCTGCATGACTGCGGCTGCCCTTAAGAATTAATTTCTACCAGTAAGAATTAATTCATAAGAACAAAACAGTTTTCAAATAAGATAAAATGTGGGTAGATAAATATATTTCAAAAATGTATGATGGTATGTTACTTACAACATTGCTAACAGCGTGTACTCATTCTTATTAACTATTAAAACCGCGTTTTCAGTGTTGCCCCGATAACGGAAAAGTACCTAAACTTCTTAATACTAATGCATAGTTATAATATCAATTCATATTATGAGAATATCCTCACAGAATATTGAACAAAATGCTAGTCAATACAGAGCATTACTGAAGCTGTTCTTCACAGCCACAGTTCCTTAGAACCTTTGTAATAGAGTGTTTATCAAAGACTGTTTCATGCAGAAAGATACAAGAGTAGGCAGACTCCCTTCTTTGTTATTAAATTGTTAAAAGTAATGACACTCTAAAAAATACAAAACCTATTAAGCTGAACAGTGCCTTAAGAGATCTCTCTGTCTCATATCTATTTAATTAGTGATCTACTTGAATTTCTCATCAAGAATTACAATTTACAAATCTGTCTTAGTTTACTACTTGAAGCAGTAGCAAATCATGAAAACATTTTCTCATGGGCCCTTTACTTTAAAGAAATAAAGATGAAATTCCAAGGTGAACTCATTTTACCAACCATCTCACTAAGAAACTGATAACCTTATTATTTAAACAGTTGTCAATATTCAGTAAAACTATCAGCTGCATAATAGTCAGCTATACAACTAATGTCTGAAGGATTAAAGGTAGTCTGTGTTATAAATCCCTGCCTTAACCAGATGTGTAGCATACAGAATATCATAAAGGATTTGCATTTCTTAGGAACCTATGTCTGTAAATGTGTAATTCAAACAGTTCTTGGTAGAATGAATGACATCTAAAACTACTTTATTATGCTAATTTATGTGCAATTTTACTATAGGTTTCCCAGTACTTCCCTGTCATAAAGGCAACTTCCACAATACATCAACAGGCACTCGCAAGACTGTCTGAGATGCCAATTTTATGAGTTATAGAACCATGGCTTTAAGTTTTGCTGGGAATAAATCATCTGTTCATCATTGAAAATAAGTACACATGCCCACACAATTTAGTAGTGCAGTTAAACAACTACTTGCATGTTGGTGTAAGAATTCTGGCTAATTACCAGCATCTTTGCCACTTTACTGAAAGTTGAACCCCCACTTACCAAAGATTAGAAAGCACTAAAGGGTGAGGAGAGTAATCAGTAATTTACTATCTACTGTATTCACTATTTATTTGGTTACTACTTAATCAGTTCAATTGAACATGTCTAGGAAGTGTGAGCAGAGGAAAATAACAACACTGCACAGTACAGGGTTTACTATGTTATCTAATAAAGCAATGTGCACATTATATTCAAATAAGCAGGAGTTATAAGTACAAGTTAATAAGTCCCTTTGTGGCTTCTGAAATTAGATGATTTATGTTACCAGGTTAATGAAGTATTCAGTATAATATGTCTAAAACCTGCCTTAATTTTACTTATTATGTGCACAGAAGTATGTCACAACTGCAACTGATGAGTGTATCTCACACACATATTTTTCTATTTACACTTGCAACGCTGTAACAGATGCTTACAAAACTGTCAGACATGTAATTTTACTGGATCACCATAGCATAGTGTATCTTATAGCCTAGGCATGAATAATTCAGAAGTAAGAAAGGACTGTGTTTACTTTAAGTGTAACAATGTAGTCTGCAATGCTTCTATTACTTTTTCAATTGGATGTTATTCAATGTTACTGTAAATTCTTCTTTTTTGTGTTGCCTACATGAAAAACAACTACTCTGTCACTGATTTCACACCTATTCTTTTTATTTATTTAAAAGAAGTCAGAATTTGTAGATTTAATAACCCAAAGACCATACTAAATGAGCTTAAAATATACTGCTTGGGCAACTGATATCACACTACAAGCGCTACCTTAACAACAGACAAGTAGAGGATTTTTAACTGACTATTTCCACCTTAAATCTTTCATAGCAGACAAGGAAAGCTCTAACTAGTGCAGGAGAATGTTTCAAATAACAGCATTGTCAGAACCCAATAATGGAACTCTGTTTATAGTGACTCTGTTTTTTCCACATTTAAAAATGTGGATATCTATGTTACGCTTAAAATGGAAATTTGAAGTGTAGTGAAGTCAGTAAGCCACAGAAACTATGATTAAAAATTTTCAATTCCTATTATGCAACAATGAGGTGAACTAAATATACTATTAATAAAAAGAGAGATAAAAAAAAAAACATTTGTGTATATGTTGTCTCTGTTCTTCCTTTACATATAACTAATTATACTAAAGTGAAAGATAACATTTGAATCTGGGCTACTTTTCCATTAAACCCCTACCATGCATCTCACCGTATTCGTCGAAGACAACGAAGACTCAAAGGTCCATGACAGACAGAGTTGTTGATTCGTTAAATGTTTTATCCAGCTTTTTAGGCAGAATCTGGTACTTCTGTCTTGCAGGCTGCGTTTAGAGCTGTATAGATACTGCATGCAGATCTTGGGGCATGGTTTAGTTTAGTTGGCTAAGCTAGGTTAGTCTTGGCATCATGCATCCCTCGTAGTTTTTCTTTTTCTGTTTGACTGCAGCATCAGTTACTTTAGCAGCAAGTAAAATGGATGGTGAACTGTCTGTTGCTTATGTGCATGTGGCGAGAAAAAAAAAAAAAGATTACCCTTGAAACTTGTTTTGCAGCTGGTAGTACTTGTTCAGGAAACAAATGCCTAATGTGCTTCCTCTATTCATTTTCAACACCAATCACATCCACGATGCATATTTCGTTTATTTGTTGACATTTCTTATCGGAAAAGTCCGACTGACCACACAAATGCTCTTTGGAGAGAGAAGCTCCAAGGTGTCATAACTAATGTAGTCATATTAACAATAACAAATTTTATAACACAGGTTAATTGATTTGGTGTTTTAAGGTATAAGACAGGTGATGAAGGGTGTTAGCTGTCCCAGATGAGGAGCAGGAAAGGACACAAAGCCAGGAGGGAGAGAGGAAGTATTTTTTTTTTTGGTAATAGTTTGAAAAGATGGTGCCTAATAGGGTACTTCTTTGCTAAAAAGCTGGATAAAACATTTAAGGAATCAACAACTCTGTCACGGACCTTTGAGTCTTCCTTGCCTTCGACGACATGGTAGGCGTTTAACGGAAAACTACTGAATCTGGTTTTCCTCACTACCTATGAATGAGATGTAACTATATTTTTAGAAGTCACTCTAAGTTATAAAACCATTTAACATTATCAGACACAACCATTAGACTTGTGATGAGTATGTTGCATAAAGTTTAAGTTTAAGAAAAAGTACAAATGTCTCAGAGTATAATAGGCAATATAATAGATAAAATACATACATTTTGAGGTAAAGTCCAGAAGTCTATATCTTTGTTGATTCTTTGAAAGATTTGGAAGACTGTGTAGTTTTAGAATCAGTTCTTTGTTTCTTTTTCCTTACATCAGACCAAGTATTTTTTTCTGGAGATCTTTTCAAGTTGATGGAAACAGTCCCGTCCATTTCTTCAGGAATTGTGATGATATTATTATTCTTGATGAAGGTAGAAGCTTATTCAATGTTGTTAAAGGTTCTCAAGTCATTTGAATAGGAAATTCTGATTCTAGCAGGATATACCATCTGCGCTTTTATTTTATTTTGTTTGAGAAGTTTCAGTAATGACCAAGTTTGTTTTCTTTTTTCTAACACCTTTGCAGAATAATCATTGTCAAATCTGATCTGACTCTATTTATTATTATTTATATTATTGGACTTTTTCTCCAGGCTGTTTTTAAAATGAGCTCTTTATCCAGGACAGGAACTTTACCACAATTGATCTTGGTGGTGTATTAGGTGAAGAGGGTATCGATTTTCCTATGGCTCTGTGAGCTCTTTCTATTCCATTTGATAATCCCTCTTTTAAATCAAGCACTTCAAGAAGCCAGAAATTCAAAAAGGTGATGATGTCTTCTCCCTCCGCTTTCTCTGGAAGGCCAAATATTCGTATATTAGTTCTTCTCTCCCTATTCTCTAAATCATCCACTTTATTAAGTAACCAGTTATTTTGGTGAAGTATGAATTCTGTCTGATTTTCCTCTTCTTTGAGTCTTCCATCTATGTCATTTAGTGATGTCTCCATATCAAGTAATTTACTTTGTTGTTGCTGCAGTATTTCTTTTAGTACATCTGTTTGCTTTTGACAGTTTTCCTTGAGACTTTCCAAATTATCAGTGAATCTATCCATTTTTAATGACAGTTCATGTAATGTGGAAGACATCAGTTGTATATCCTTCTTCAGAGTGGTTTCTGAATGATAATTCTTTAAACTGGCCATTACCCAAACAGCTGTGTTGTTCTCCAGAATATTTTGACAGTAAAAACTCAATAATATTTCTTGAAATTTGGTAGAGTTGTAGTTCTTAAGTTCCTTAATATTTTATTTTTCAATTTCTGGTTAATGAAAATAATGTTTCCCTGTTTTCTAGTACAGTTTTGTGGAGATCTAAAAAATGCTGCTTATCTGTTTGCCATCTAAGCTCCACCTCAATCACTGCAAGATGTTTTCTATTATTAGAGAAACACATACATTCCACAACAGGAACTCTACCTATATTATCCATTTGTGCAGCATTCTTCTACTGTTTTGTTTGAAAATCAACTGGTGTGTCTGGAATACAAGGTGTGCATGGCTACACATAAAGTATTTGTATAGGCTGTTGTTTTTCTTGAGAAAAAGACATACATTCCTCTTCAGAGATAGTCTCTGTAAGTTCTTCTACTTGACGAGAGAATAGCTTTCCTAGCACTTTGGTGCATGTTCTTTTGCTTCAAAATTTGATTTGATATTGTTAATCTTCGTTCATTCCTTACGTGTGGGTATCGGTTCCGACCTCGGAACTGAGCCGGCCATCTTCCAAGCTCAAGTCAGCTACAAACTGTCGAGCTAAAAACTCTTACCCAGAATTCCCCTCTCCCTGTTACCCCAGATTTCATTTTCCACGTCGCCATTTGGTCATTTCAAGCTACTTCTCTTGAGCTAAGTACAATATTTTTCTTCATACTTACCTATGAGCCTGCGAACCTATGAATTCTACCCTAGGATAGGATAGCTGGCCACAGGCCTTTTGAATTAGTTTCCTAACTTGTGCCCAGTGAGTTCTAGGACAAACATTAGACTGCATGATACCTTGAATTGAATAAAGTTGGAAACCTGAGACCTAAAGAAATGATAAATGAATGAATTAGGAATGGATGCATTTTGTGTCAGAACATGACACTTCACTCAAGCAGCCAGATTATATCTGTTATCAAATCCAGAACTACTATGCTATCTTAGAGCTAAATCGAATAAAGTAATTTCTGAATGATTCTTAATTTTTGTAAAACAGTTCTTTCTTTGGGGAAGAGCAAGCCAGAGGCATTTGGAAGGGATACTATGCAGGAGGCAAGGTAGCCGGTAGGAGGGGAAGCTTCAGCCAATTTCATGAGATCCTGTGCTGGAAGAAGGTCCGGAATAAACTATTTAAATAAAAATGAAATTCTGTTCCAAATATATTTGTCTTGTTATTAGTAAGCCTGTTGTAGAAGGTGTGTGTTCATCAGCAGGAATTATTGCTTCAGGCTGCTCTGTTTCATGAAGACAAACCCTACAGTCCTCTAAAGGAATTCTCTGGGTGCCATCATTTTCTGTATTGCTCTCATCTTGTGCTTTAATATCAACTGATCTGACAGAAACAGTCTGCATCCATGCATCTACATAAATTGTCTTCATACTCTCTTCTCTGTCATGTGAGAAAGAAGTAGTCTGATATTGTTAATCCTCGTTCATTCCTTACGTGTGGGTATCGGTTCCAACCTTGGAACTGAGCCGGCCATCTTCCAAGCTCAAGTCAGCTACAAACTCTCGAGCTAAAAACTCTTACCCAGAATTCCCCTCTCCCTGTTACCCCAGATTTCGTTTTCCACGTCGCCATTTGGTCATTTCAAGCTACTTCTCTTGAGCTAAGTACAATATTTTTCTTCATACTAAATTCTAAAACAGCCTATTCTCACAGAAAAGTAATTAGATAGTTTTCGCTTACCTTATTGCATTTAGTGACTATCCTTTCTTGAATCTTTTCAATTCCCTTCCTCCTCTTTACCGTGAGGTAATTTCTTTTTTACCATTGTTGGTAAACCCCCTTTTCCTCTTACGTTCGGGTAATTCTTGTACCATTGCTGGTATTTTTTCTGGGTTTCCTTAGTTATTTCTAACATGGCAGATAAAAAAGGTAGTCCAGGATTTAAAAGATGTTTAGATTGTGGCCATAAATTACCTACTTCAGATGCACATTCCCTGTGTGTCTATTGCTTGTGTGTGCCTCATTTAACAGTTGACCCACCCTGCGGGATTTGTAAGAATTTCTCTAACAGGATGTTGATTGAGAGAAAAAATAAATTAATATTGAAGGGGCTACTTAAATCTCCTTTTTCAGAGGCTATTTCTGGGTCGGAGGATTCAACCTCTTCAAGATCCCTTAAGAAAAAGAGTGATGAACATATAAAGGCCAAGTCTCTTCCTTCATCCCCTGTTTGGGACTCCCAGGAACCGTGACCCAAGAAAGCTAAGCTTTCCAGTTTGGATTTGACTTCTTCGGCTCCAGCAGTTTTGGTACCTTTACCTTCGGCACCAAGGCCATTGGTGCCATCTGTGACTTCGGCAACGACTAGTGTGCCCTTTACCGTATTAGTACCGGGGGGCTCCTTGATTCAGACTTCCTTACCGGCACCGACTGTCCAGTTGATGCAGACTGTTATGACGTCATGGATTTTTCGACACCTATTGCCCTTTCAGCTCCGACAACTTACCCGGCACTGACTACCCTCTCAGCACTGACCATTCAGTTATCGGCACCAATTTTTTCGGTTACAGCCGTAGCGCCGACAACCACTTTGGTACCGACCTTATCCTCAGTGCAGACCATGACTTCGGCACCAATAATTTCCTTGGTGCAGACACCTGTAATTCAGTCCTTTACAGCCCCGTTGTTTTCAGTGCAGACCTCCGAGGTGGGTACTGAGCTTGCTCTGTCTTTGGAAACACCTGACTCCCCCCTCAGCCGTGTCTGTGAAATCCACTAGAAGACTCTCTGAACCCAACGTGTTGCGTCTTGTGGATAAGTGCTTTTGGCCAGAGGTATCCTGCCCCCCCAGGACCTATCCTTCCTCGCAAGATGATCACCCTTTACCAAAGACCCCCTACTTATTCTCCTCCTTCATTGCCTTTGAAGCCCCTTGATATAGCACAGTCTTCCCCCTCTACGGTTCCCTTTATGGACCTCACTAAGGAGCCACAGTTTCCTTTGTGACAGGAGAGTTATGCTACTACCCAGGATGTTAGCTTTGGTGTACGTAATTTGGTATTTCACAGTCATCCAGGGACTCCGAGTCGGCAGGCTGAGCCACTTAGGGGAGGGGTGACCCCTGTCCTGGGCACTCACCCCTCTTCAGGTGGACCGGCGTTCCAGCTAATGGAGAAGGCTCTGGTGTCAGTTGGCGATCCTGTGCTATCACTCTCCCCGCCCTCCTCTGGACCGCAATGTACACAAGTTGCTCCTGGCAGACACCAGGCACAAGGGCCTCAGGATATACTCCCACAGGAGACCCCTTTTGCTCTGTCTTCCCCAGCTTCTCCCTCTGAGGAAGTTCATCAAAAGAGCTCATGCAAGAGGAAGCACATGGACTCCACAGAGGAGTCCCTTACTGAAGACATAGCCTTTGATAATGGGGAGGGGTCCCCTCACTCACCCTCTGAGGTATCCTTTGGTGATATTCTTGAAACTCTTAAACAGAGAGGTGACTGGCAGCCCTTGAACCTGACCTCTGAAGAGTCTGTGTTCCTGCAGGCCTTTCATGCCTGGCCCCCTACCTCCTGGGTTATTCCACCTGCCGACAAACTGGTCCAGCTCATCATGCAGCATGCGTGGATGGCTCCTGACACCATTGAGGCCATTCCCCGGAGGCCAGATAAAATTTTGTCCCCTCCTGCCACTGATTCCCATAGGTCCAAAGGTCTTCCTGTAGATGTTTTGGTGGTTGCGGCCACAACTAAAAAGGACCTGGTGGAAGAAGAAAGCTAGACTATCCATCCACCTAACGAAGAGTCCCGGGCTCTGGACAAAATAGGGAAGCGTACTTTTGCATCAGCGACCTTTGCAATCAGGTACCTGAACTATATGGCACACTATACCAGGCTTCAAAGAGATTTAATTTCTGAGCTCTCTGAAACTTTGGCTGGAGCTGTGTCTGATGAGGTCTGTGGCAAAGTGGCCTTTCAGCTAGCCACCATCGAGTGGATATCTAACTCCTCCATGCACCTGATATCTCATGCATCAGAAGGAGCAGCTAGAGTGGCGAGTTCAGGCATTGTTCTGAGACAACACACCTGGATGCACTTGTGTAATTTTGTGGAACCCTTCAAGGCTTCCTTTCGCAATGCTCCCATCAAAGCCTCTTCATTGTTCGGACCCAAGGTTAAAAGCACACTGGCCAGATGTGAACAGGACAGTAAGACCCTTTCTACTGTGGGTGTCCATTATTTTTCCCCTCAACTGGCTTTCTCCAGAAACCAGACGAATGGGAAGATGTGGTACAAAAGGTCTCAGGGTCCTTTCCGTGACACACAGGCTGAGTTCTCTAGAGGCAGAGGGGGAAACTCACAGGGACGATGCCCTTCTTGGGGCAGGGGGGTACACATAACCAGGGTTCCAGGGACTCTTTCCCTGGCCAATCCTACCAGCGCTCCTGAAGAGCAGCCCAACTGCTTTCCTCTGAAAGTGGTTGGGGGTCATTTCTCTTTGTACCCTTCTGCCTGGCTAACCATCACCACTGATTCTTGGGTACAAAGGATAATAACCAGAGGTTATCATATTCCCTTCGACCTTTGTCCCACTCCCCTAACAAACTTACCCGATGTTCCACCCAGTCAAAGGGAAGAAGCAGCTTTAGAGATTTCAAAACTGCTAAGAAAAAGAGTCATCCAAATAGTCCCACCAGACCAGATAGGATCCAGATTCTACTCAGGACTATTTTTGGTGCCAAAGAAAACTGGGGACTGGAGACCAATTTTGGATCTCAGTGTATTGAACAAGTTTGTAAAAGTACAAAAAATCTGGATGGTCACAATACAGTCTATCCTTCTGCTTTTGGAAAAAGATGATTGGATGTGCTCGATAGATCTTCAAGATGCGTACTACCACATAAAAGTGGACAGACCATCAAGAAGATTCCCTCACTTCTGTGTGGGAGCCAGTCACTACCAGTTCAGAGTACTGCCCTTCGGACTCTCTACAGCCCCCAGAGTGTTCACAAAGTGCATGGCAGTCATCACAGCTCACTTGCGACTACAAGGATTACAGGTGTTTCCATACCTAGATGACTGGCTCATCTCTGCCCCCACCAGACATCTATTGAAAGAAGCCCTGGCATACTCTCTCCTCTATGCAGAATGGCTAGGCATAACCATAAATTGGCAAAAATCCAATCTAACCCCATCTCAGTCCACAGAATTCATAGGGGGTTATCTTGAATACAAAGAATTGCAGAGCACCCATTCCAGAGCACAGAATTCTAAGGATAAAGCACAGCTGATCCCAATCCTTTCAAGGGAGAAATCCACAGCTCACTCTCTTCTACAGTTGTTGGGTTCCATGGCAGCCTCCATCACCATTGTTCCCCTGGCCATGTTTCACATGAGGCTTCTACAATGGCTACTGCTCACCCAATGGTATCCCTTTCAGTACCCTCTTTCAGCCAAGATTCAGGTAACTCACAGGTGCAAACAGGATTTAAATTGGTGGATGGCCAACAATCCATCACAATGGTCTTGCCTCTTCTCCCCCCAACAGCCCAAGGCTACAGTGACCATGGATGCCTCCCTGATGGGGTGGGGGGGCTATGTCAGGGACAGACAGTCCAAGGTACTTGGTCCAAAATGGAGGCCCATCTGCATATACATGTTCTAGAGCTGAGAGTGGTGCTTCTGGCATTGCAAGCATTCCATCTCCTGCTGCCGTCTGGGACTATTGCGATACAATCAGACAACATGGCGGTAGTCTGGTACATCAACAAACAGGGCGGAACCAAAGCTTACCCACTCTGTTGAGAGGCCATGAGGATATGGCATTGGGCGATGGCTACCAACTATTTTCTTCTAGCAATGCACATTCCTGGGAGTTCCAACGTGCGGACAGACTCAGCAGGTGTATACTACAACCTTATGAGTGGTCTCTGAATCCCTTGATAGCAGCGGAGATTTTCAACTGCTGGGGTCTTCCTTGCTTCAACCTCTTTGCGTCTCTGACCAATTACAAATGCAGCAACTATTTCACCCTGATTCTCCCTCTGGGACAGTCACCCTGGGATGCTCTAGTCCACAATTGGCCCTCGGGTCTACTTTATGCATTTCCACCTTTCCCCCTCATTCCCCAGTTTCTGAAGAAAGCCTGCCAGTTGAAGAGCAAAGTAATCCTCATAGCACCATATTGGCCTTGTCAGATTTGGTTTCCCTTCCTTTGGCCTCACCTGCTAGATCAACCATGGATTCTCTATCCAACCCCGAGGTTGATCTCCCATCTGTAGAATCTGATTCACCCCAACTTCAACAGCCTGAAGCTCACAGCTTGGCTCCTCCAATTCCCTTGATTGCCAGGCAGAGACTGATCTTTGTTTGCCAGTACTGGACATTCTTATTGCATCTCATAAGTCTTCCACCAGAATTACTTATCTCAGCAAGTGGAGAAGATTTACTTTTTGGTTGAAAGAAAAACAGGTAGATACTTTTTCAGCACCAGTGTCGATAGTACTGGAGTATATAGCCACCATATTTCAATCCGGTCTATCTGCCTCTACCATTAGAGTTCATTTGGCTGCAATATCTAATTTCCATGATGGTGTCCAAGGCTCCTCTCTTATGTCACACAAATTATGCAAGACTTTCATAAAAGGCATGGATCATCTAAAACCCCCTTTTAGAGAACTGACTCAAACATGGGACCTGTCATTAGTCCTACAAGTTTCGACAATGCCACCTTTTGAACCAGCTTCTTCTTGCGACCTCAAATATTTGTCATGGAAAAACTTGTTTTTGGTCACCATTACTTCTGACAGACATATCTCTGAGCTTCAAGCCTTATGCATCAAGAGTCCATATTTGATTTTTCATAGAGACAGAGTGTCATTGAGAACTAATCCTTCCTTTCTGCCAGAAGTGATCTCTGAAATGTCCATTAATCAAACCATTGAATTGCCAGTTTTCTTCCCCAATCATTCAAACAAAGGAGAGTATTGCCTACATACCCTAGATGTTCACAGGCAAATTTGTTTCTACTTAAACAGGATTAAGGCCTCTCGTAAATCAGACCAGTTATTTTTGGCCTATTCTGGACCAGGGGTGTAGCCAGGATTTTCAGATTTGTACTCACAGCTCCTAGACTGCTGCCCCAAACAAGCCACACACACAAGCCACACCCACATCTACACATTGCTGTCCGTACACTTCCTTAAACTGCTGACCAGGCCATGCCCCTTTCACAATGCTGCTCCCTGAATAAACATTTGTGAGTCATATGCCAGGATGGTAATTACTTGCATGATGAAGCAGCTTGAGGAGTTCATATCTTCATGGATCAAACAACAAAATACCTTCTCATTTAAATATTTGCAGACTTCATTCCAATGAAGTTGTACCCCCCCACACACCCAGCCACACATGAATACCAGTTAAATAGAAATACCAAGGCATTATCAAATAGTTCCAAGACAAATTGCCAGTAAGCACCACATGGCAGCATTGAAATAAGAAAAAACAATGCATAATCATAATAATCTTTTTTAATGGTTTTATAACTAGGAAGGCAGACAGTAGTTTAGTCTGTCATGCTCTGCTTATTAACATAAAAAAACTGCAAAAAACAGCTACTTCGACATACAGTAGTCAGGCATGTTTCTGTATAGTGGAACAGAAAATTGTAAAGCTTTTTAGTAATCTATGGAGTGCAGTACAGGTTTAAAAGAAAAAGTAGTTAGAAAATAATTACTGAAGAAAATATCTAAATGTAGCTGTAAATCAGTCTGGGGGGGGGGGGAGTTTCATACACCTGGGATGCAAGTACTGCTTTAAGCCGCTTGATTGATGCTCTGCTTTTGGTTAACTAACACCGTGAAAAACATAAAACATTTGCAAGCAGCAGGGAAACACAAGAGCCAGAAAATCTCTCAGCTACACACACAAGCAAAATCACTTTTGTGCATCTCAGTGTCATGCACTATTATGCTGGAAATAAGTTTATGTGCTGATCATTGCACGGATTGAAATCTCTTAGGACTTGCTCAATGTCAATGTCTATGTCATCATGTATATGCATGAGTGCCAATCCTGTTAAATGGTGTTCACTCATGCAGTTTCAGAGCCAGGTCTTTATCCTCCTCAAGGCACTAAATATCCTCTCTGCAGATGCAACACTGACTGGCATTGTTGCCAGAATACTTAATGCAATGTTGATATCTGGATAGAACTCAGGTTTTAAGTGCTGCAGTGTATCAATAATTATGGTAGGGAGTTTGTGGACCATCTTACCAGTTCCTCTCGTAGGTTATGTAGAAAGGACAAGTCAGTCTTGTAAGCCTCATACAGTTCAATAACTTTGGCATCATCCTGAAGCATGTACAATGACTTGGGTGCCAAATATTGTGCCAGGAAACGTGGGCGGCATTCAGTAAGCTGTTCAGTCAGTTCAGCGATCACATGGTCCAAGAATGGTATGAATGTGTTTCGTCTGTAGTATTCTTCTGAATTAGATGCAGTGATGTTGCTCCTTTTTGTTTGTCTGCCACATATTCTAGGTACACTTTCTTCGGTGAAGACTTGACTTGCAAGTTCCTTTACCTGTTCATAGAGCACTTTGAATTTGCTGTCAGCATCGCCTCTAATATTTTTAAAAGTTTCTACGATAACTGAAGTTTCTTCTGATGCCTGTATCAGATCAGTCTGTTCACGTTGAAAATAAAGATGAAGAGGCTTAACAATGCCCAGTATGGATTCCATTATTACCAACTCACCAATGAAATCAAATTTGGAAATAGAATATAGGTACCTTTCTGCCGCTTTGTCAAATTCTGCCATATTTTCCAAACAACTGGCAATAACAACATACTTCATCTTAAAGGCATGCAGGCAGTCGGCTTGACTCATCCACCTTGTTGCACCTGGTGCACGTAGAGACGTACTTCTGTCTGCAGACACATCATCGTACTCTGATGGCAAACTTGCAAATTCCTTCGGCTGACACAAATATACATTATGACATTTTGCAGAGGAATTTAAAGTGGCAATTACACTTTGACATGTGTCAAGTGCATTTGCCATTTCACGCATTGCACAGGAATGTACAATAGCAGTGTTTAGGTTGTGTGCTTTGCATGACGAGTATAGTGCTTCTGGAAAGGATGCCCAAATTCTTGCCTGAACTCTACTGAAGTGGCCACTCATGTTACTACCTCGGTCATAACCCTGTACACCCATACATCCTTTATCCAGACCCCATGCTGTCAGTCGCTGCAAGAAAAGATCTGCCAATGCTTTTCCAGTGGTGTCCGTAGCCTCTACAAACTCAATGAAGTCTTTTCGAATTTCTACCTTCCTGTGAGTGCAGTGAACATATCTTAGAGTTAGCGTAATCTGCTCCTTCCGGGAAATGTCTGTAGTGCCATCTGCAATTAAACTAAAGTAACGTGCGTCCTTCACGCGGTTAAGAATATTTCATTCAATCTGCAAAGAAATGAGCTGAATGAATTCATTTTGTATCTATGATGAAATATAGAGAGCATTTCTAGGTGCCTTTTGCAGATGTTCTGCAAACAAAGGGTCCAGTTCAGCAGTATATTGCAGCAGAGATTTAAGGTCCCACTGTAGGACAGTCGTCCTCGTAATGGCAAATTTTCTATTGCACACAAAATGATTATTCTCACTATATGTTTTAAGGCATGTAATATGCGTTCTTGCAGTCTTTTATCCATCTATGAAATGGAGTACAGTGCTGTTTTCATCCTGCCACAACACACTTCTAAAAATGCCTCTGACGTTGCAACTGCATTGCCATGCTCTTTAGAGTTACTGTGCTGCTCCAAGATCTTTTTTGCATTCGACCAGTCAGTCATTGGTGTGGAGACCAACAAAGTGTCCTTTGAATTATTAAAGACAAAGCAGGGGCCACAGAAAACTCCATCTAATTTCTTTGAGTACCGTGTAAATTTAAAGTCATGAAGCAGTTGTGGATTACACCTGTGAAAATGCCACCTTCCAGCATAATCCACAAGTCGTTTAGGGAATGTAAAATCCCTAGGAGGCAGCCACTGTACTGTTAATATAGTCTTCTTATCCATGTCACTGAGGATTATGCGAGTATATAGCCCTATATCTCCATCATCCTTCTGCAGAGCATCACTCATGCAGTGATAAAGCCTTTTATCTGTATCACGCGGCAGCAGATCTCTGTCATCATTCTTCCTCAGATAAACAGTGTCCAATGGGTGAGCATCCAAACTGCTGGAAGATAAACTAATTGGACCTTCACTGGTGATTGCTTCTTGTATGCCTCTTTCCACAGAAGGGAAGCTTGCTGCAGCTGGTTCAATAGGTACATCACTTTGAGGAACCGCGGTGATCTGTTCACCTTTGCTATCCACGTGCCTACAGTAAAAACAAAGAAATACACACATGAAGCACAAGCATCAAATGTGTTCACACAGCACTGCTTTGTGTAGTGTATCACCAGCAGTAAAACAAAGAAATACACACATGAAGCACAAGCATCAAATGTGTTCACACAGCACTGCTTTGTATAGTGTATCACCAGCAACTGATGATAAAAAAAATTTGAGTGTTAACGACTTACCAAACTGTCATTGGTCTTTCTGAAAATTTTTCTAGTACAACAGAAGTAGATCCATCGTTGGAACTGCAAAAATAAATCAGGTTACTATGCAATTAAGCACAACTGAGTTATAATGTAGTCTGATGCATTGTATCATAATCAGTACACAAGAAAAAGCACCTGTTTATGGATGGCTGCTTTTGTAGATCAAATGGTGCAACAGAAGTAGGCAGCATTTGTAAGTCTGTCACAGATGCACAACTTGAAGGTGTGCCTTTTCTAAAAAGCAGTTAAGCACAACTGAGTTATAATGTAGTCTGATGCATTGTATCATAATCAGTACACAAGAAAAAAGTACCTGTTTATGGATGGCTGCTTTTGTAGATCAAATGGCGCAACAGAAGTAGGCAGCATTTGTAAGTCTGTCACCGATGCAGAACCTGAAGGTGTTCCTTTTCTAAAAAGCAAAACAAAAGCTAATTATGCAAGAAGCAAGACTACACGTTGTACATGTTTGCGGGCATATACTTTTAATGTCCTACAATACACAAAAAAAATGTAATTTCTGAAAAGTACTCTTTGCTCAACACCGTTTCCAAGGCTAACATGTACAATTACATTCTAAAGCAATTTTTGGGCACAGCAGAGCTGCAGCCTTTATACCAGCACATAATGACTGCAAGGTAGATAAAGTAAGCCTAGATTAGCTTATTAATACATCTTATGGTGCATAGACATACAGACCCTCAAATGATGCACACCTAAAAATCCATCACACATTATAAGTGCCACCTGGCAATAGTGAACACAATGAATACATCAACATATGTTAATTCTTCATTGGACAAAGCTTTGTCCTCGACCTCTACAACATCAGAATTCAACAAATAGTACTAAGTAAATACAAGGAACCCCACAACAGTACACTGGACAGTTTTACATTTGCAGGTTTTTCTGTAATAAAGCCCTAGTATGTGTAAATAAATGTGCTTACCGAGTCAGGAAGGAGGCCAAACGTACTGAAAGCTGAGCAATCTCCTCTTTTCGTGTATGCTTCGCTTTCCTATGCTGGGCACCAGATGGTTGCCTTCTCTTCACTGTAGCTTCCATCCTATCAGATATACAAGCTGTTTTAGCAGTTTAGGATTACCAGGGAGATTGAGTCTACCTTTGCACCATCATTGGCATAAGACTCAGGAACATTTTGCAACCTGTCACAGAATTTTCAAAGATGCCCAGAAAATGTATACAGTTGAATGCACATAGTGTCTGCTGCCCTCTTGTTTAAAGTTATGAATCTGAAAGAAGTTGTGTAGATATGGGAAGTGCCATGTGTGTATCTTCATCGTTGCATTCTCTTTGTAGTCGGGAGGGTCTTTGAACTACAATCACTGCAAAAGGCAAAGTCTCCTGAGGCATCAGAGCAAATGATGCAGAGAGATCCCTGGAGTACTGAGTCATGATTTCTGCTCCATGATTAGAAACATAAATGGACCACTAAACTCCCAGAGTCTGGTTTTGCAAAAGCATGCAGCATTCATATGACTGTGCTTTAGCAGAACAAATGAATGTTTATCACAGTTCCAAACAGGTTAAAATTATATTTATTACTTCTATCCATAACATTATCTGAGCAGCTATAGGTAAAAGATGTGATAAGCTGAAGTGGTTGGGCATTAATTAGCAGTAGGACAAAAACTGTCTAATCTTGTAAATTTCTCTAAAGCTAATTACAAAGCTAAAATAGCATCCCTAGCTAATGATAATCATAAGGTATTCTCTAGCTATGTCTATGTCTGAAAACTAAAAGGGAATGCCCAGCTATGTGCCGAACTTAGAGTGGATGGTACCTCTCATACTGAACCTGAGGAAATTGCCAACTGGCTAGGTGATTTGGTGCAAACTTCAACCCCTCACCCCATCCCCACTAGCCATAACCCACAGCATACCTGACACCAGTCCTCTGCCTAGTATCTTTAGAGATCATGTCATATCTGAGCTCTCCAATGCCAAAAATGTAGCCTCAGTGGGAACAGATAACATCCCAGGTTGCTTAGTAATCAATCTAAAACAGGACCTGGTGGACCCAGTTGACATTCACTTTAACCATAGCCTGAGAACTGACTTTGTTCCAGCAGAATGGAGAAGAGCAACAGTAATCCCCTTGCACAAAGAGGGGCCATCAACCAACCCTGTGAAGTATAGACCCATAAGTCTAACCAGCCTCATCTGCAAGGCCATGGAAAGAATAATTGACTTTATCCAAAAGGACACAGACAACCTTCAAACATTAGATGCATCCCGCTTTGGCTTTGTTAAGGGTAGATCATGCTTATTAAACAAAGTAGACTTTTTTGAGATAGCACCAAAGCCCTGGATGAAGGTAAGACAGTGCATGCTGCCTAGCTTGACCTAGCCAAAGTTTTTGACACAATCCCAACTCAGGTATCATTGAGAAACTCTGCAAGCTGGGATTAATCCTTACATCACCAGATGGGTAACCAGTTGGCTCACTGACAGAACACATACTGTCAAAGTTGTTGACTCCACTTCCACCAGTAGACTCATCACTAGTAGTGTACCACAGGGATCTGTGCTGGGCCCTTTACTGTTTGGAATCTGTTTCTCTGAAGTCCAAGTAGATGGCCTTTGGCTTACCACATTCACGGAAAATTGCAAACTGGGTGCAATCATTGAGTCCCCCAATGATGTTAACATATTAAAACAGCAAAAACAGTCAAACTGATGAACAATTTCACTTAAACCAGAACAAAATGTATCAGCACAAAATAAAGTAAGCAATCACCATGACTGTACAGAGCTCTGCTTAAAAAATACTTTAATAAATTTCATAAAAAGATAAAAACTTAAAAGCTTGAAATTATGGTAAATTGGCTGCAATCATTAAGTCCCCCAATGATGTTAACATACTACAGGAGGGGCTAACACAGACAAATGATTAGTTTTAGACCATGGGTTTGGCACCAAATGCAAAAAAGTGCATTATTATCCCCTTTGGCAAAGTGGAATTCCGTCATAATTATAATATTGACAGCACCCCCTGAGTTCAAATCCAGTGGTATGAGATCTGGGAATACAAGTAGATAGCAATCTGAACTTCGACCACCAAGTTTCCACAGTGGTAAGGAAAACCTTCTACGGAGTGCATCTCTTAAATAAGGACATCATCACATCCAGGTCTAAGACTGTTGTAACTTCACTGTACTCGACCCTCATCAGAGGATTAATAGTGTACAAAGCTCCCTTTTGCATGTACCCCACCAGACAGTGGCAGCAGCTGGCGAGACCAGAAAGGTTTCCCACCAAGAAAATACAGGGCCTCTAAACCATGACTTATGTGGTTAGACTGAAAGCCATGTCACTCTGCTCTGTATTTTATAGGCTGCTGAAAGGCAACTTGTGCCTGGCCTATAGGGCAATTTCCAATCCTGCCCTAATGGAAATGCTGCATATCCGCAAGTCAAATGGCACAATAGTCACCCAATCTAGGGATCTTAACCAAGCCTGTGGCATTAACAGAACATGCTGGAGAGACAGATACATTTCCCAAAGATTGATGCTCCTCTGGAATAAACTTCCAATTCACATGAAGTAGAACTCATCACCCTATTCAAACTCAGCTTAGACAAATGGTTGGGAGAGTGCAAATTCACCCAGGGGGTGGCACCCATGTCCCTCATGGACATGGGTAGTCAGTGCTGGTCATAGACTTGCTCTGTAAATTACATCCATCTAAACAAAGAGAATTGGGGCAACTAGGAATTAACATTGCGAGGCTTGTAAGGGTTCTAGGGCCTCTAGTCTAGTAACCTCCTATGAACTTATGAACCTATAATCTAGGCAATCATCAGTTTTTGCTACTTTCATAAGGTTGTTTTAATTCAGACTTGTGTTCTTCAGGAAGAGCACCATTGCTGCTTAGTGGTTATCAGCTTGAGTGTGCACTGACAGCAGGTGGGAATAATTAGTTATTAAAATAAGATTTTTGTCTTCAATGAGTTCATCTCATGTCCCACTTTTCTGAAACAAAGTGGGGGATAAAATGTTATACTGACTGTTGCATTTTTATATGTTTTATCACACCTTGCTAGAGGTAACTTATCACTGTTGTTTTAAGGCAAGGGAAAACTTCTGCCACCAAGTCAAAAGTTGAGGCATTTCTGGTATGGCAGACTACAGTCAGAAAAGCAAGAACACAGTTATCTAGGAAACTGAGTGACAGCAGTTATTTTTACCTCATTAAACCTTTTTAAGCGCAACCTGGATAGCTGGATGGGGAAAAGAAAATACACCCCTGGGATTCCACCTGTGTCCCTGCTTGACAGTGGCATAGGGTGCTGTTTTGTTGGAACATGGGCTCATTCTTGACTAGGCTTGTAAGGGCCTCAGGGCCAATAGCCTAGTAACTTCCTATGATCCTATGGTAAAAACTACAAGAAAAACCTCAACCAAGGTAGTTTTCACTGTGTAATTCCTTAGACCTCCTGTAATGGAGGCACATAAATGACCCCTTAAGGACATCAAGTGTTTCAGCTACATGGCTTCTGAATGTCTATGACTTTTTTACTTTTAAAGTCTATCATTAGATTAAGAACAATAAAGCCAAATCCCAACATCTGTGGGCATGCATGTTTCTCCTTTTTTTTTTACCTCACTGCAAGTGACCAATTGCCTACTTTCCTCCTCTAACACCATAACAGGCCCAACAAAACAACTAGCTGCATTAGAGTTCACAACCTTATCTCTTTCTGCAAAGATATATTTAATGACATACTAAAACTGTGTGAATGGTCCCCCTCTCAAGAACTCTTCCTCTTACTGTTGCAGTCATATGTTGTACTCAGCTTTTCTAAATATACTAGATCAACAAGCTGCTATCCGAATTAAAACAATAAAAACTAACCCTGCTCCCTGGGCACAAAAAGAAACAAAACAACCCATGCTACAAAGAGGTACAGCATGGAAGCTATAGATCCATAATAAAATCCTATCATCTCACAAGGCAACTGAGAAATATTACCAAGTACAAAAAAAATAAGCAAACCTGTTACCTCACCCTTCAACATAGACAGTGCAAAACCCCAAAAGTCTTTTGGAAATCTTTAAACAAACTACTAAAACCAGGTCAAGCTAGCACTCCACAATGAAAAATAAGTAACACATCAGACTCAGTAACTGTCCAGTTTAATTCCCACTTTATCCAATCTGTATTTAATCTAGTGAAAAAAACACCTTCACCAGTCTCTCCACTCCTCAACTATCGTTGATAATCTACTTTTCAAATATCTACACCAACTCACTTCACACTGCCATCCAATATGCAGATGACTCAGCCCTCATTTACTCAGCCCCTACGCTTCCCCTACTTCAAAAAATCACACAAGACTCCTACTCTTCTATTGAATCTTGGCTATCCAGCTCCCAGCTTCTTCTTAACCTTTATAAAACTAACATTATACTTTTTATCACCAAAAGTTGTACACAGGGCAAACAATCCTTTTGCATTACCTCAAATGATAACACCTGGCTGTAACGTGTATCCATAACCAAACTTCAATGAGTCATTATAGATGGCAACTTGAAATTTAACCAGCATATCGCAATGTTATAAAAAAACACCAAAAACTAGGGACCTTGTATAGCTCCAACACTACCTCAATAGAGCAGAGAGTCAATTATCCAAATTTCGATTATCAAAAATGTCACTTATCCGAACCAGCCTTCCAAAGTATTCGGGTAGGAAAAATCATAAAAGTCGGAATATGTCAACAGTATATGTATTTGTATAGCATGTTTTTTGAGCTTGTACCCAGCATGTGTGTGAAATATATTCTTTATTGTTCACTGGAATCAATGAATGGTTGAAAAGTGTATTCTTGCCTGCAGAAAAAACAAGATTTTTAGAAGTTTATTTAGCCGCTTCAATTATATGTTTGATTATCCGAACTAC